>NC_056726.1:996372381-996542381 GCF_019279795.1 Protopterus annectens | reverse complement strand
CTAGGCCTCCTGCAGCCATGTCTATAAAGGCCTTTGCCAGGGCCAAAGCAGCCAAAACTGCTAAGTCAGTGCCTGTTAAGGCCCCCTCACACAGACACACTTCTAGCTCTCAAATGCGTACTCTGGCAGAGGATTTAATCTCCTTAATTAAGGGATCCCAATCACACCCAGACAGGGCCTCTCAGCCTCCAGAAAAGAGACCTAGGACAGAGCCATCCCAGCAAGAGTGCTCTGATGATTCTTCGGAGGACTCTGACACTACAGACCAGCCAGAGGCTCCTTTGTCCACTTATGAAGACTCCGATGCTGATGAATCCATTCCATCTGCCTCTCCACCAGAGGAATTCTCCTTTGGGGAAACCTTACATGCCATGAGAGAACAATTCCAATGGCAGGGACAAGATTTCTCAGATTCAAGAAAAAGGCTTAGGACCTTTCTGCACTTACCACAACATAGGCCCTTAGCTATACCTCCAGTTTTGCCTGTTGTGGATGATGCATTTAATGATGTTTGCACTGCACCTGATTCTTTACCCCCAGCCCCTGCCAAACCAGACAGATTTTACAGGGTGCCTCACACTCATCACCACCTTTCAAGGCCCCACTTGCAGATCCTGAGACTATATCCCAGGGGCCTAAGGCAGTAGCTTCTACCTCAACAAAAAACCCTCTCCCTTCTGAAAGGGAATCCAGGTCATTAGAGATGGGGCAAATAGTTTACACCTCTGCTACTCTCTCAGCTAGAGCTTTAAACTGTCAGTTTCACATGATCCAATACCAAGAGTTTATGCTTGATCAGTTGACTAAGAAACTTTCCTCTGAAGAATCCTTAGATAAGAAATATGTTTTAGAAATGGTGAATAACATACAGCAGGTTAGTAACCATTCTTTAAAATGTGGCTATGATGCACTGGAGGCTTCATTTAGATCAGCCATGACTGGCACAGTGATAAGAAGGCATGCATGGTTGAAAGAGCAGGTCCTGCCGGATCATGTAAAAGCAAAGCTGTTAGATGCTCCTATGGATAAGGACAGTCTATTTGGTACCTCTGCTCAACAAGTAATGAAGAAAATGGAAGAGAAGGCAAAATCTGTACAAACAGTTAAGGACTTCTTACAGGTTCAGCCCCCTCGGTTTAGCAGAAACTGGCCTGCCAAAAATTGGTCCTTTCCAGACTCCTCAAAGACCCAAAGAGGCAGGAATAGACGCTCTAGAGGCAGAAACCAATCCAGAGGAGGTGCCTACAGAGGACGCCACTGGCAAGGCAATAACCAGCGAGGTACTGACGCAACCACTGCCACTGCAACAGGACAATCACAGTGACTTGGCTCTGACACCGCCTACCAGGGAGCAAATAGCAGCACCTTTAGGCGGAAAGTTAGCCTTATTTTCACAAAACTGGCACTATATCACAAAAGACAAGTGGATTTTAAAAACCATAGACCAAGGCTACAGGTTCCACTTCCACACCTTACCAGTAAAAAGAGGAATGCCAAATTTACCTCCAACTCAAAAAACAGAAGCTCTAAACCAGATAGCTCAACTAACCAAGATGAGAGCTGTGGAAAGAGTACCAGTAAATCAACAGGGCAAAGGATTTTACTCCAGACTCTTTCTAGTCCCAAGAAAAGAGAAAACTTGGAGACCCATTCTCGATCTGTCCGTCTTAAACACATACATCATCGTTCCAAAATTCAAAATGCTGACCTTACAGCAACTTCTTCCCTTGCTGGGCAAGGAGTGTTGGCTGGTGACTCTAGATCTCAAGGAGGCATACCTGCACGTCCCCATCCGACCAAATTGCAGAAGATACCTCAGATTCCTTGCAGGATCAGAGCATTATCAATTCTCAGCATTGCCCTTTGGCTTATCTACTGCGCCCAGAGTATTCACAAAATGCCTGGCATCAGTAATCGCTCATTGCAGGCTACAGGGAATCCAAATCTATCCATACCTGGACGACTGCCTGCTACAAGCGGACAACAAAGACAAGCTGACAACAGATTTACAAAGGGTCATTTGCTTACTACAAGCCCTGGGATACACAGTCAATCTAAAAAAGTCAAGACTGATCCCATCCCAGACAAGAACATTCTTGGGTGCAGAATTGGACACAGTAAAACAAATGGCATTCCTGACTGCAGAAAAACAAGAACAACTTCCTCTCTACTTCTTGGCATTAACAAAAAAGAACAAGCTAACAGCAAGAAAAATACTACAGGCCTTGGGCTTCATGGCATCATGCATAATCCTGATTCCCCATGCCAGACTGCATATGAGAAAGCTACAGTGGTACTTAAAGAATTTGTGGTCTCAACACAGGCACAGCTTAGAAACCGAAATTCCACTAATCCCATGCCTGAAACAAGAGTTCCTATGGTGGGCCCAAGCATGCCAGTCAAACCTAGGCTTGCCCTTCCAAAACGGTCAAGCAAACCAAACCATCACAACGGACGCCTCAGACCTAGGCTGGGGGGCGCACATGTTGGACAAGTGCATACAAGGATTGTGGACTCCAGACCACCTGCACATAAACCAAAAAGAAATGCTGGCAGTAAAACTAGCAATCCAGAAATTCAGGCCATTCCTCAAAGAAGGCCATCTATTGATAAGGACAGACAACACCACAGTCATATGGTACATCAACAAGCAAGGGGGCACTCATTCTTACCCCCTATGCAGAATGACTCTGGACCTTTGGAACATGGCTCTGAGCTACAACATCCAGTTACAGGCAATATTTGTGCCAGGAAAAGAAAACACCCTAGCAGACATGTTAAGCAGAACCACCTCGGATGCTCACGAATGGATGCTGCACCCGGACATCTTCAAGGCCATCACAAAGAAATGGGGAATGCCACAAATAGACCTGTTCGCATCCCCACTCAACCACCAGCTCAGGAAATTCTGCACAAGGACGTCCCACCCACGGGCATGGAGGGTGGACTCTCTATCCTTCAGTTGGAAAGGCCTAATAGCATATGCATTCCCACCTCTTCCTTTGATGCACAAGGTACTTCTGAAAATCAAAGAGGAACGCCCAAGGATAATCCTGATAGCTCCGAATTGGCCAAGACAACACTGGTATCCTTTGCTGAGGAGCATGTCTCAGGGGATAATGTGGACAATACCCTTGATACCTTTGATGTTAACTCAGAACAACTACAACATCATGCATCCAAACCTAAAAACCTTACAACTGACTGCCTGGAACATCACTTAACAACAACTAACCCAGACTTATCACAAAGGGTTAAAGACATTATCCTTGAAGCTCGAAGACCTTCAACAAGAAGGAACTATGCAGGAAAATGGAAAAGGTTTGTCACTTGGAGTGCTGAAAGAGGAAAAGATGTGTCAAACATAGACATTGCTAACATCCCGGAGTACTTGGCAGAGCTCCTGCATACAGGCTTGTCCTATTCCTCCATCAAGATACATGCATCAGCTATTTCTGCAGAATACAGCTACGATCCACCCGTCTTCTCACATCCTCTACTCAGGCAATTCCTCAGAGGGATAAAGAATGTAAAACCTCCTAGGAAACCTCCATTACCAGCATGGGACTTGAACTTTGTGCTAGAAGAGTTGACACTCCCGCCTTTTGAACCAGCAGCAACAGCAGATCTGCAACACCTATCATGGAAAACTGCTTTCCTACTGGCAATTACCTCAGCAAGGAGGGTTTCTGAACTACAGGCCTTAATGGCAGTGCAACCCTTCCTAATCTTCCATCAAGACAGGGTGTCCATGAGAACTAATCCTACATTTATGCCTAAGGTGGTATCCAGAGTATCTTTAAACCAGGCAATCCACCTACCTACCTTCTTTCCCAACCCACAGAACAAGGGGGAAAGACTGCTACATACTTTGGATGTACATAGGCAGTTACGCTACTACCTGGACAGAACAAAAAGTAACAGGAAAACTGACCAGCTTTTGGTAGCCTATGCAACAGGAAGGGAAGGAAAAGCAATTTCCAAACAGACAATCTCCAAATGGATAGGAAATTGCATAAGATTCTGTTACTCCCACCATGGAAAACCAATGCCACAGAACATAAGACCTCATTCAACAAGAGCTACAGCCACTACCACAGCTTTCTTACGAGGAGTGGCAACCAAGGACATTATTGAGGCGGCTACTTGGACCTCCGTGCATACATTTGCCAAGCATTACAATTTACCTCTATATTCTAGATCCCGAGCAGGGTTTGCCACTGCTGTACTGCAAGGGATCCTAACTACACCATAATTTTTTCTTCCTCCGCCCCTAGTTTGGCTATGGTATTCTACCCATTTGTTATGACTGCAGATGCATCCATGAAGGACATAGTACAGTTTTGTACCTACCATAAATGTAGATGTCCGAACTGGATAGCATCTGCAGTCAGGATTACCCACCCTCCTTCCCCTCTGTGGTACTCCTAGGGTATTTACCCTCCTAATAGCTAGCTGGGGGGGAGTCTCTTATGGTGTATTTGTTTGTATATATGTACATACATGCTTATTTTTTGTATTTGCCTTCTACCTTGTCTGCATACATTGGCATTTATCCAAAATTTAGCCTTCCAAGAGGGCAACTGGCATCTGGGGCAAGAAACACTGAAGAAAATGGCGTCGGCTGATGCCTTTATACCCGAAGACCAGCAGAGATGACGTCGGGTGAAGTGCGACATCAGCCGAAGCCGGACCCAGACTTTGGAATCCGGCTGACCGAAGGGCTGCCTGACGACAGGACAACCCATTTGTTATGACTGCAGATGCTATCCAGTTCGGACATCTACATTTATGGTAGGTACAAAACTGTACTTTGGGGAAACGTTTCTTGCCTCAGACCGATGTTAGACAAAGTTAATAATTGCATTTCATGTGGGAAGCAAATACCGCATAAGGATTTCCACTCTTTCTGTATACCTTGCTTAGGCCCAGACCACGACGTCTCGGCCTGCCGTTTTTGTGCTAGATTCAACAAGTGCACTATTAAGCGTCGGGTGGAGTTCGCCCTTCACTTTTTTTGGCAAAAAATTTAATTATATTATGTCGTCGGATACTCCGACTCCAGTTTTGAGCAAAAAACTCAGATAAGGACCGACATACGAGATCCGCACCACTTACTGAAACCACGCTAAGGCCGACTACCGGTACTCAGCAAGGTGCCTAAGCAGCCCCTGAGTACCGATGACAATGCATTACTGGTGTCTTCAGTACCCGAGGTCGCAGGCTCCTCGGCCCCCATTCCTACTAGAGATACCGACGCCACTCCTGGCGGGGAAACTCGGAATTTAGACAGGCTTGCCTTTTCTCAAGGGGTCTTCAGGCCTTCCTCATTCTCTGTTAAAGCCTTCACTAAATCTAACGCAGCCATGAAAACCGAAAAACAGGTTCCTCAGACCCCCTCTCAAGGCACCATGCCTAAAAAACACATGCTTAAAATGGCTGAGGATTTGATTATTCCTACCAGGGGTTCTCAACCCCCGTCTGACAAAAGGCCCAGATTAGAGGAAGACTACCCTTCCTCAGATCAAGCTTCTATTACCTCAGAACTGTCTGAGGACCAGGATTATGCCCATTCTCCATTCGAAGACTCTGATGCAGAGGAGTCTATTCCCTCGCCCCCCCCCCCCCTGAGGACTTCTCTTTTGGGGAAACCCTGCATACACTGAGGGAACACTTTCACTGGGGAGGCCAAGATTACTCAGATTCCAAGAAAAGGCTCAGGGAATTTCTTCTGCTCCCCCAGCATAGGCCTCTGGCTATTCCTCCTGTTTTAGATATATTGGATGATGTGTACACAGAAGCCAGCCTTAATCCAGATTCTTTGCCTCCAGCTCCTGTTAAACCAGACCGGTATTACCGGGTTCCTGATTCTCACCAGTTCCTATATAAAAGCCATGCTGCTGACCCAGAAACAATTTCACAGGGTCCCAAGGGAATTAAGGCCTCTACTGCTAAAAACCCATTACCTTCAGAGAGGGATTCCAGAGCTTTAGAAAGGTGGGGGAAAAAGGTGTACACCTCGGCCACTTTAACCATGAGGGCATTAAACTGTCAGTTCCATATGTTAAAGTATCAACAGTTTTTGATATCTCAGCTGAAAAGCAAGATGACACAACCAGAACAACCAGATTTAAGAGTTGCAGGATTTGTTGCATGGTGCAGAGCAAGTGGGTAAACATACCTTGCAGTGAGGTTTTGATGCTTTAGAGGCCTCATGTAGAGCTGCTGTTACGGGGTCTGTTATACGTAGGCATGCTTGACTCAAAAGAGCAAACCTTACCAGATCATGTCAAAGCTAAATTATTAGATGCACCTCTTCAAAAAGATGTATTGTTTGGTGTTAAAGCTGAGGAGGTGCTAAAGAAAATGGAGGAAAAAGCGAAATCAGTGCAAACAGTGAAAGATTTCCTGCAGGTACAGCCTCCACGTTTCAGCAGAAACTGTCCTTCAAAAAGTTGGTCCTTTCCAGCCAGCGACAGACCTCAAAGGGGCAGATACAGGCGTCCAAGGGGTAGAGGGCAACCTCAAGGATCCTTCAGAGCCAGACAGTGGCAAGCACCAACCCCAAGAGGTGGAGAAGATAGATCACAGTCTTTTAGAAAACAGACACAATGACTTCCCCCTACACCTGCCAAGCAAAGCTTTAATGGCAGCACCTTTGGGTGGAAAACTGACGATGTTCTTCGTCTTCCATTGCTGCAGTCCTGACTATTGGGTATAGTCCGCGTCCCAGTCGGCCCGAATACCAGAGTATAAGGCTGACGTCGGTCAGGGCGCATTAGACTGACGTCAGTACGTCAGGGTACTAATGCGCATGACCGACGCCATATCCTCAGTCTTTTTTGCCGCATGGTCCGATGCAGAAGCAGTTTTGCGAGTGCAGGTTGGCGTACTGAAATATTTCCGAAACCGGAGTTTCAGACCGAAACAGAGTTGGCTAAGTACCCGTTGGGAACATTTTGGTTTTTCTTGCCTCAGTATTTTACGGATGTCAGAAAAAGTGAATAACTGTATTTCTTGTGGGAAACAGATACCTCATAGGAATTATCATACCTTGTGTATACCTTGTTTAAGGCCTGAGCACGGCGTTGTTGGTTGCGCTCTTGTGCTAGGTTTAACAAACGCACTATTAAGAGGAGGTTAGACTGTGCCAGGTTAGTGTTTGGGAAGCGTTGCAATTATAAAATGCCGCCGGATGCTCCGGCCCGCTTCTTCAAGAAGCGCAAGGATAAAACTGTGAAGCCTAGGGTTGAGGAACCGCAGTCCCGGACGCCGGTTCTTTAGAAGGCTCAGTGGAGACGGGGGTTTTGTCAGGAGTTCCCATTGAGTCCCAGGCAGAAACTTTACTCTTACAGGACGTGCCTTCCCAGGAGCTAGGCCAGGCTGAGGGGCTTCTCAGGTGACTGTTCTTCCCTCTCTTCCCAAGGTAGTTAGGGCCTCTCCTTCTGTTGCCAAAACTTCTTTGAGAGGTAGGCCTACTTCAGCTTCAGTGGGGCTTCTCCTAGCATTTCGGTTCTGTTCCTAAGAAACATATGCTTAAAATGGCAGAAGATTTGATTACTATGATTAGGGGTTCTATGCCCCCCTGATAAGAGGCCTAGGGTGGAACGAGTTTGATAGTTTTGAACAGTGTTCAGAGGCTTCAGAATCTTCTGTGGAAGATATGCAGGATTTTCCTACTTATTCTGATTCTGATGTGGATGATTCCACCCCTACAGCTTCTCCTCCTGAGGATTTCTCATTTTCAGAGACTTTGCATTCCATGCGGGAGCACTTTAAATGGGAAGGCCAGGATTACTCTGACTCCAGGAAAAGGCTTAGGGAGTTCTTGTTTTTACCCCAGCATAGGCCTTTAGCTATTCCTCCTGTGTTGAATGTGGTGGAAGATGTTTTTGCAGAGGCTTCCCTGAACCCTGACTCTTTGCCTCCTGCTCCTGTTAAGCCTGATAGGTATTATAGGGTGCCCAAGCTCATAAATATTTGTTTAAGAGTCCTAGGGGACCCAGAAACTATTTCTCAAGGGCCTAAGGGGTAAAGGCTTCTGTGGTCAAAATCCTGTTCCCACTGATAAAGAGGCAAGGGCTTTGGATAGGTGGGGAAAGAAAGTGTACACTTCTTCCACTCTAGCCATGAGAGCTTTGAATTGTCAGTTTCACATGCTAAAATATCAGAATTATCTCCTTTCACAATTGAAATCTAAGGTGGATGCTTTGGCGGAAGGTATTGAGTGTAAAGAGTTGCTGGATTTGGTTCATGTCTCTGAACAAGTGGGTAAGCATTCTTTGCAATGTGGTTTTGATGCTGTACAGGCCTCCTCGAGGGTGGCTGCTACCAGTTCTGTTCTTCACAGGCATGCCTGGTTGAAGGATCAGAATTTAGCTGAGCATGTTAAGACAAGGATTTTGGATGCTCCTTTACAGTCTGATGTGTTGTTTGGTTCGCCTGTGGAAGCAGTTTTAAAGAAAATGGAGGACAAAGCTAAGTCTATGCAAACTGTTAAAGATTTTTTGCAGGTGCAGCCACCGAAGTTTAGTAGAAATTGGCCTGCTAAGGGGTGGACATATCCTGCTTATGATTCTCAGTCTAGGGGTAGGTCTAGACGTGGTAGGGGCAGGGCTCAAGGTTCTTTTAGGCCTAGAACAGGGAGTTCTCCTGCTCAGACTTCTGGTGAGGGCAGGGGTCAGTCCTTTCGTAAACAGACCCAATGACCTGCCTTTTCAGCTGCCAGCAGATTCACGTTTGGCAGCTCCTTTGGGAGGAAGACTGTCTCTTTTCAAAGAAAACTGGGATTTAATTTCTCAAGACAAATGGGTGTTGGATATCATTCACCACGGTTACAGATTTTACTTCCATACAATGCCCCCTTTCAAAGGCATGCCAGACGTTCCTCCTCAACAAAGAAAAGAGGCTCACAAGCAAGTTTTGCAGTTACTTCACATAGGGGCCATCCAGCCAGTCCCTGTATCAGAAAGGGGCCTAGGATTTTATTCTCGCCTGTTCCTTGTACCAAAGAAGGGAAACACGTGGAGACCAATTTTGGATTTATCTATCCTCAACACTTATCTGGACATTCCCAAATTCAAGATGTTGACGTTACAACAGCTTTTACCTCTGCTGGGCAAAGATCACTGGATGGTAACTTTAGATCTCAAAGAAGCTTACCTTCATGTGCCTATAAGGCTAAGTTGCAGGAAATATCTCAGGTTTCGAACTGGAAATTCTCATTATCAGTTCTCTGCATTGCCCTTTGGCTTATCTACTGCGCCCAGAGTGTTCACAAAGGTTCTGGCTCCAGTGATAGCTTACTTCAGGCTTCAAGGAATTCAAATCTATCCTTACTTGGACGACTGCCTGATTCTGGCTCAAGAAGGGAAGTTCTTCTACAGCACCTGGAATATGTTATCGCAGTGCTAAGATGCCTAGGGTATTCTGTGAACGAAATAAAGTCCAGTCTAGTACCCTGTCAAGACATGTGCTTTCTGGGTGTGAGACTGAATACAGCAGCCCAGATGGCCTTTTAACCCCGGACAAACAAAAGAGTCTGTCACTTTACTTCCATCAACTATCTCATCAGTCCGTGCTGACTGCAAGGACAGTCCTTCAAGCATTAGGGTTCATGGCATCTTGTATTCTGGTGCTTCCCAATGCCAAACTGCATATGAGGAAGTTACAATGGTATCTCAAAATGTGTGGACACAGCACTGCCAGGATTTGGACACTGTCATTCAAATAATACCTTGCCTTCAAAAGAATTCTTGTGGTGGGCTCAGGAATGTCACCTAAACAAGGGACTCTCTGTGGCCCGCCAGAGGCAAGTCAGATCTTGACGACAGATGCCTCGGACATTGCTTGGGGAGCTCATCTAAATGGAAAGTGGATACAAGACAAGTGGCCTGCCAGACTACAGCATCTACATATCAACATGAAGGAGATGTTAGCAGTCCAGTTTGCATTAATGGCTTTCAAGGAGTTACTTCTTCCAGGGCAGGTGTTGATTCTAACAGACAACACAACTGTCATGTGGTACATCAACAAGCAAGGGGGAACACATTCTTATCCTCTATGCAGGCAAGCAATGATTTTATGGGAGACTGCGCTAAGCCTGCAACTAACTCTTCAGGCAAGGTTTCTGCCAGGAGCACAGAACTCCTTAGCAGATGTGTTAAGCAGACAAATCATGGATCCCCACGAGTGGAAACTGGATCTTCATGTATTTCAGAAACTGACAGTGTCATGGGGAACTCCAGACATAGATCTGTTCGCTTCTCCACTAAACCACCAGCTGCCAAAGTATTGCACAAAGGGGTTTCATCACACGGCTTGGAAAGTGGATGCTCTGTCTTTCAGTTGGAAAACCTTCATGTGTATGCCTTTCCACCTCTACCTCTTCTTCCAAAGGTACTGTTAAAGGTCAGACAAGACAGGCCAAGGATGATTTTGATAGCTCCAGATTGGCCTCGGCAACACTGGTACCCTCTGCGGAGTCTGGTAAAGAAGCCTCCATGGCCTTTACCTCTGATTCCTCATCTGTTATCTCAGAAGGACGGTCATCTGCTCAATGTCAAACTACACTCTCTTCATCTAACAGCTTGGCATATTCTGTGTTGAAACACAGCAGGTCTCAACTTCCTCAACAAGTTTTAAATGTGATTATGGAAGCTAGAAGACCTAGTACAAGGAAAGTGTATGCAGAAAAATGGAAGAGATTTTTATTTTGGAGTACAGCAAGGCATTTGGAGATTTCTGAGCCTAATTTGAGTGTGGCTCTTCAATATCTTACTGAATTGTTGGACAAAGGTTTGTCCTTCTCTTCCATAAAGATTCATGCTGCAGCAATTTCAGCTCACTATGATTGTGACCCACCTTTGTTTTCGCATCCTTTGTTCAAGCAGTTTCTTAGAGGGGCAAAGAATATAAGACCCCAATGAGAGCTCCTACTCCTGCTTGGGATCTCAATTTTGTGTTGGAAAAACTTACTCTACAACCTTTTGAGCCTGCAGCTACTGCTGAATTGAAATACTTGTCATGGAAGACTGCTTTTCTGCTGGCTATTACTTCTGCAAGAAGGGTGTCTGAGTTGCAGGCCCTTATGGCAGTAGAGCCCTTTTTGATTTTCCATAAGGATAGGGTATCATTACGTACGAATCCTTCTTTTATACCTACGCTGGTTTCTAGTGTGGCTTTAAACCAAACTATTCATTTGCCTACGTTTTTTGCAGAACCTCAAAATAAAGGGGAGAAGATTTTGCACACTTTAGATGTTCACAGGCAATTGCGTTATTATTTAAGCAGGACTAAGGATTTTAGGCAGTCTCAGCAGTTGTTTGTTTCTTTTGCTTTGAGTTCTCAGGGCAAGCCTGTGTCAAAACAAACTATTTCTAGGTGGATTGGCTTTCGCATTGCATTTTGTTATTCCCATCATGGCAAGGAGATTCCAGCTGGGATTAGGCCTCATTCCACTAGGGCTACTGCCACTTCAACAGCATTTCTAAGGGGGGTGGCAACTAAGGATATTTTGGAAGCAGCTACTTGGAGTTCAGTGCATACTTTCTCTAAGCACTATCACCTTCCTATCTACTCTAAGTCTAGGGCTGGTTTTGCCACAGCTGTTTTGCAAGGCTTGTTGTCAGCTCCTACTTCTTTATAATTTGCCAGCCTCCCTTACCTCTGCTTTGGGATTCTACCCAATAGTCAGGACTGCAGCAATGGAAGACGAAGAACATAGTACAGTTTTGTACCTACCATAAATGTAGATGTTCGAGGATTCCATTGCTGCAGTCCAATTTACCCTCCCTCCTTCCCCTCTGTATTTAGGGGTGGTTGTGTAGGTGAGTTTACATGCTTATATTTTTGTATATATTGTTGTATATATATTGTACATGTTTTTGGTGCAGGTTTTTTGGGACTTGTCTTTTTAGGATCTTCTGACATCTGGGGCAAGAAAAGACTGAGGATATGGCGTCGGTCATGCGCATTAGTACCCTGACGTACTGACGTCAGTCTAATGCGCCCTGACCGACGTCAGCCTTATACTCTGGTATTCGGGCCGACTGGGACGCGGACTATACCCAATAGTCAGGACTGCAGCAATGGAATCCTCGAACATCTACATTTATGGTAGGTACAAATCTGTACTTTATTCTCAAAAAATTGGCATATTGTTGAATAAGACAAACTGTTTCTGGACATTATAGACGGAGGCTACAGGATTTCCTTCAAGAATGCAACTGCAGTCATAACATATGAGGGTTAACCTGCCTCAGGCAGCCCTCGGTCGGCCGGATTCCAAAGTCTGGGTCCGGTGTCGGCTGGTGTCGCCTCCTCTCCGACGTCAGAACGGCTGGAGTATAAAGGCATCGGCCGACGCCATCTTCTTCAGTCTTTCTTGCCACGGTGCCCGAAGCAGAAGCAGTTCGCAAGTGCCGGTCGGTCAGCTCCTGTGTTTTCAGTACCCGAAGTCACCTAAAAGCTAAGTACCCCATTGTGGAACAGTTTTTCTTGCCTCAGCTGATGTCAGAACAAATTGAGAAAGTTAATAATTGTTTGTCTTGTGGTAAACAAATACCTCATAAGGACTTCCATTCTTATTGCCTTCCTTGCCTGGGCCCAGACCACGACGTCTCGGCCTGTGCTGCCTGTGCTTGCTTTAATAAGCGCACTCTCAGGTGCCGGGCAGAATTTGCCGAAGACTTTTTCGGTGATTCTTTTGCTTATATCATGCCGTCGGATCAACCGACAACTCAATCTTCCAAAAAACGTAAGGACTGGGACCGACATCCTCGGCCCGCGTCCTCCACTGATACTCCGAGTGCTTCGGTCCCTTCGGAAGCAGTAATCCAACCGCTCCAGGCCGACGACATAGCGGTAACTCGTCCTTCGGTCTCGGAGGCTCCTCTGGTGCCAATTGTTGACTTTCCTCCAGAAACCGAGGTTCCGGATCTACCCGACACCATTCCTGTGGACAAGGTTACTCCAGCACGTGGGGCAGCTAGGCCTCCTGTATCCATGTCCATCAAGGCCTTTGCACGTGCTAAGGCCGCCAGCCAGGCCAAGGCCCATCCTAAACCTACTGCTCAGGCCCCTTCTTCTGATAAACAGATCATGTCTCTTGCTGCAGATCTGATTTCTCTTATTAGAGGGTCTCAGCCTCATCCAGACAGAGGGTCTCAGCCGCCTGCAGAGAAAAGGCCCAGAACTGAGCAGGCCGACAACCTCTCTTCAGATGAAGCCTCTGGGGATTCTGAGCATTCTGATACCCAAGAAGAATCCTTCCAGGCCTATGAGGACTCTGATGCTGAGGAATCAATTCCTTCTGCCTCTCCTCCAGAGGATTTTTCGTTCGGTGAAGTCCTACACTCCATGAGGGAGCATTTTAATTGGCAGGGTCAGGAATTCTCTGACTCCAGGAAAAGGCTACATACCTTCCTCAAGCTTCCCCAACACAGACCTTTAGCTATCCCTCCAGTTGTGGATGTCCTGGATGATGTTCTCTCCGACTCCAGTGCTAACCCTGATTCTCTCCCTCCTTCTCCTGTCAAGCCAGACAGATATTATAGGGTCCCTGACACACACAAGCATCTCTTTAAGGCCCATTCTGTGGATCGAGAAACTATTTCACAGGGCCCCAAGGGAGTGGCTACTTCCACTGCCAAGAATCCACTGCCAGCGGATAGGGAAGCTAGGTCCCTGGAGAGATGGGGTAAAAAGGTTTATACCTCCACAACCCTGGCCATGAGGTCTCTTAACTGCCTTTTTCATATGTTTCAGTACCAGGATTTTTTACTGGATGACTTGCAGAAAAAGCTAGCCTCCCCTGAGCCTACTGATTTTAAGGCATTGCAGGATCTAGTACATAACACTCAGCAGGTTAACAATCATTTTCTTCAGTGTGGTTATGATGCATTGGAGGCTACATGTAGGGCAGCTATGACTGGGGCTTTTATACGTAGACATGCTTGGTTAAAAGAACAGCCACTGCCAGACCATGTTAAAGTAAAGTTACTTGATGCACCTCTAGAAAAACAGAAGCTTTTTGGTGCTAATGCACAAGTTGTGTTGAAATCCATTGAGGAAAAAGCTATATCAGTACAGACAGTCAAAGATTTCCTCCAGGTTCAGCCACCCAGATTCAGCAGGAATTGGCCTTGAAAGAATTGGTCCTTTCCAGACACTGACAAGTTTCAAAGGGGACAAAACAGGCGTACCCGAGGTAGAGGGCAATACCGAGGCTCCTACAGAGGCCGCCAATGGCAACCACCAAATCAAAGAAGTGGCACAGGCAGCCCAGCTGCCCCACAAGTGCAACCTCAATGACTTGACTTTCATACTGCTTACAAAGGCTCAAAAAGAAGCACCCTTGGGCGGAAAATTTCCTTATTCTCAAAAAAACTGGCATATTTTAACCAAGGACAACTGGATTCTGGCTTTAATAGACAAAGGCTACAGATTCCACTTCCATACTTTACAATAAGACAAGGCATGCCAAACCTGCCACATCATCAAAGGGCAGAGGCACTCATTCAAGTTTCAAAGCTGTTAAACATAAATGCAATAGAAAAGGTTCCTCCACAAGAACAAGACCAGGGATTTTATTCAAGACTGTTCCTTGTTCCAAGAAAGGAAAACAAATGGAGACCTATACTGGACTTGTCTACTCTAAATACTTATCTCATTGTGCCAAAGTTCAAAATGCTGACGTTGCAGCAACTCCTCCCCATGCTGGGCAAGGGGTCTTGGCTGGTCACTCTGGACCTCAAGGAAGCATACCCGCATGTCCCAGTCAGACAAAGCTGCAGAAGATACGTCAGATTTCTTGCTGGGACAGAGCATTATCAATTCTCAGCATTGCCGTTTGGCTTATCTACTGCGCCCAGAGTGTTCACGAAATGCCTGGCATCAGTAGTGGCACACTGCAGACTCCAGGGGATGCAAATATACCCCTACCTGGACGACTGCCTCATACAAGCAGACAACAAGCAAACCTTGATAGCAAACTTGGGCTATGTCATTCAATTGCTACAGGCCTTGGGATATACAGTCAACATTCAGAAATCAAGACTACTGCCATCCCAACAGATTATTTTCTTAGGAGCCAAACTGGACACAAAAACACAGATGGCTTATCTCACAGAGGAAAAACAACAGCAGCTACCAGAGTACTTCAAAGGCCTAGCAAAGCTCTCCCAGCTGACTGCAAGGAAAATCCTGCAGGCCCTGGGGTTCATGGCATCTTGCATTCTTCTGATACCTTTGGCAAGACTTCATATGAGAAAGCTGCAATGGTACTTAAAAAGCCTATGGTCCCAACACAGCTAAAGCCTAGAGGACGTAATCCCACTCATTCCATGTCTACAAAAGGAATTTTTGTGGTGGGCTCAAGCAAGTCTGTCAAACAAGGGCATGTCTTTCAAAAAACCTCAAGCAGGTCAAATGATTACAACAGACTCCTCAGACCATGGATGGGGGGGCGCACATGGAGGGCAGATGCATTCAAGGTCAATGGACACCAAGGGAAAGGCATCTGCACATAAACCAAAAAGAGATGTTGGCAGTGATGCATGCAATCGAGACTTTCGAAAAATCACTCCAACAAGGACATTTGCTAATAAGGACAGACAACACCAAGGTTATGTGGTATATAAACAAGCAGGGAGGTACTCATTCTTATCCCCTCTGCAGACTAACAGTGACTCTCTGGGAAAAATCCCTAAGTCTGAAGATAAATTTGCAATCCCAGTTTGTGCCAGGCAAGGACAATGTACTGGCGGACAAGCTGAGCAGAAGTTTTTTGGATCCACACGAATGGATGCTGCATCCTCACATTTTCTCACAAATAACAAGGACATGGGGAAGACCGGACATAGATCTCTTTGCTTCTCACATGAACCATCACCTGGAAAAAGTTCTGTACAAGGACCCACCATCCTCTAGCCTGGAAAACGGATGCTCTCTCCTTCAGCTGGAAGTCCCTAACAATTTATGCATTCCCTCCTCTACCACTGCTGACCAAAGTGATACTGAAGATCAAAGCAGAACAACCAACAGGCATTTTGATTGCTCCAGACTGGCCAAGGCAGCACTGGTACCCATTGCTGTTGAGCATATCTCGGACCAAACCGTGGCCTCTGCCCCTATGGCCTCTGCTTCTACCACAACACAATTACAGGACAGTTCATCAAAACCTGAAAACATTGCATCTGACAGCCTGGAGGTTACCATAACTCCTTCAGATATCTCTCTTTCCAAAAAAGTTCAAGAGATCTTCCTGGAAGCACGCAGACCTTCCACCAGAAAAACCTATTCAGCCAAGTGGAAGAGATTCAGCGTCTGGAATGCTAGCAGGGGTCAGGATACAACTGTTTTGAGTATACCTCAGATATTGGAATACTTGGCAGAAATGTTTCACACTGGTCTCTCATATTCTTCCATAAAGATTCATGCCTCAGTAATCTCAGCGAAGTACAATTGTGATCCACCTGTGTTTTCACACCCTTTGCTAAGACAGTTCCTAAGGGGGATAAAGAATATCAAACCTCCCAGGAAACCGCCAGTACCTGCATGGGACCTCAACTTCGTCTTGGAAAAATTAACTCTTCCTTCCTTTGAACCAGCAGCAACTTCTGAAATGCAATTTTTCTCATGGAAAACGGTTTTCTTGTTGGCAATCACATCAGCAAGAAGAGTCTCGGAGATACAGCACTTATGGCAGTGCCTCCTTTTCTCATTTTTCATCAGGACAGAGTCTCTTTAAGAACCAATCCTTCATTTATGCCAAAAGTAATTTCAAGGGTGTCTCTAAATCAAGCCATTCACCTGCCTACCTTCTTCCCAACCCTCAAAACGGGGGAAACACTGCTGCATACTTTGGACATACACAGGCAACTATGCTACTACCTGGACAGAACTAAGGCCACCAGAAAGTCTGACCAACTGTTTGTAGCCTATGCTGCTGGAATACAAGGAAAAGCAATCTCCAAACGAACAATTTCCAAATGGATTGGACACTGCATCAGATTCTGCTATTCCTTCCATGGAAAAGTTGTGCCAGCCAATATCAGGCCACACTCCACCAGAGCTCTAGCCACATCTACAGCTTTCCTAAGAGGAGTGGCTACAAAGGACATTCTACAGGCTGCTACATGGAGCTCCATGCATACATTTACCAAACACTACAACCTGCCTTTATACTCCAGATCCTGAGCAGGCTTTTCTTCGGCAGTCCTGCAGGGCATTTTAGCTACACCATCCCTTTCTTAGTTCCAACCGCCCCCAGCTTGGCTATGGTATTCAACCCATATGTTATGACTGCAGTTGCATTCTTGAAGGACATAGTACAGTTTTGTATCTACCATAAATGTAGATGTCCGATAGATATGCAACTGCAGTCGGATTCTCCCACCCTCCTACCCCTCTGCATTCTTCTTTATGGGTCCACTTTACCTACTCCATTTTAGCTGGGGGTGTCTCTATGGTGTATCTGTTTATTACTGTTGTGCGTGTCTGGAATTCTTTATCCATTCACCAAATTTAGCCTTCCTAGGAGGGCACCTGGCATCTGGGGTAAGAAACACTGAAGAAGATGGCGTCGGCCAATGCCTTTATACTCCAGCCGTTCTGACGGAGAGTAGGCGACACCAGCCGACGCCGACCCATACTTTGGAATCCGGCCGACCGAGGGCTGCCTGAGGCAGGGCATCCCCCATATGTTATGACTGCAGTTGCATATCTATCGGACATCTACATTTATGGTAGGTACAAAACTCTACTTTCCACTTTCACACCCTTCTAAAAATGAGAGGCATGCCAAACCTGCTACAAAATCAAAGGGCAGAGGCACAAAAACAAAATGTCCTTCAAGGATGCATCTGCAGTCATAACATATGGGGTTGTCCTGCCTCAGGCAGCCCTTCGGTCGTCCGGATTCCAAAGTCTGGGTCTGGCCTCGGCTGATGTCGCACTTGCTCCGACGTCAGAACGTCTGGGGTATAAAAGCATCAGCCGACGCCATTTTCCTCAGTCTTTCTTGCCGAGTGGTGCCCGAAGCAGAAGCAGTTCGCAAGTGCCGGTCGGCCAGCTCCTTTGATTCAGCTACCGAAGACTTCGAAAAAGCTAAGTACCCCGTTGGGGACTCTTTCTTGCCTCAGCCGATGTCAGATAAAGTAAATAATTGTTTAACTTGTGGGAAGCAAATACCTCATAAGGATTTCCACTCTTACTGTCTACCTTGCTTAGGCCCAGACCACGACGTCTCAGCCTCCTCTGCCTGTGCTTCCTTCAACCGAGAAACGCTTAGGCGTCGGTCGGAGTTTGCAGAGGAGTATTTTGGGACTAACTTTGCTTATATAATGCCGTCGGAGACTCCGACTTCACATACAGTTAAACGGAAGGACAAGGACCGACCCTCGCGGCCCGCGGTTTCTGCTGAAACCTCGGTCAGGCCTACTGCGAGTGTCTCGGTTTTGGCTGAAGCCGAGTCCTTGGTGCTTCCTGTTACCGAAACCTTACAACCGACCACCTCGGCCTCGGAGGCTCCGGCCGAGTCGGTTATTGAACTACCTATGGAAACCGGTGTCCAGGACATGTCTGACACCATTCCTTTAGACAAATCCACCCCTGCACGTGGTGCAGCCAGACCCCCTGCATCCATGTCCATTAAGGCCTTCTCTAGGGCTAAAGCTGCCAGACTTGCCAAAACCTTGCCTCCCAAGTCTACCTCAGAGGCCTTCTACCAGCACTCAAATTCTCAGCTTAGCAGAGGACCTTATCTCCTTAATTAGAGGTTCTCAACCTCACCCGGACAGAAGGGCTCCCTTCCACCTCCTGATAAAAGGCCCAGAGTTGAGCCCTCTGACCCCCACTCTTCAGATGAGTCTACGGATGAATCTGTGTTGTCAGAGCACCAACAGGAGGCTTATTCGGCCTACGAGGATTCTGATGCTGAAGAATCTATTCCTTCGGCCTCCCCTCCTGAAGAATTTTCTTTTGGTGAGACACTGCATTCCATGAGGGAACATTTCCAATGTCAGGGCCAGGACTTTTCTGATTCCAGAAAAAGATTAAGGACCTTTTTACATTTACCTCAGCATAGGCCTTTGGCTATACCTCCCGTTTTGAATGTTGTTGATGATGTGTACTCTGATGCTAGTACAGCCCCTGATTCTCTGCCTCCGGCTCCTGCCAAACCAGATGGGTACTACAGGGTTCCGGATTCTCATTTTCACCTGTACAAGGCCCACACTGCAGACCCAGAAACCATTTCACAGGGCTCTAAAGGGATTGCAGCTGCCACTGCTAAAAATCCTTTACCTTCTGAAAGGGAATCTAGAGCTTTAGAGCGATGGAGAAAGAAAGTATATACCTCTGCAACTCTTTCTATGAGGGCATTAAATTGTCAATTCCATATGATTCAGTACCAAGAGTATTTGTTAGATGAATTGTATAAGAAACTTTCCTCCTGAGCCCCTTGACTGTAAATCTCTGCAGGATCTGGTATATAACTCACAGCAGGTTAGCAACCATTTTCTGCAATGTGGCTATGATGCACTGGAAGCTTCAGGTAGGTCAGCAATGACAGGGGCAGTTATACGAAGGCATGCCTGGTTGAAGGAACAAGCTCTACCGGACCATGTTAAAGCTAAGCTCCTGGATGCTCCAATGGAAAAACAAAAATTATTTGGTTCCACAGCCCAGGAGGTCTTAAAGAAGTATGAAGAAAAGGCAAAATCTGTGCAAACAGTCAAGGATTTTCTGCAGGTACAACCACCGAGATTCAGCAGAAACTGGCCTACTAAGAATTGGTCCTTTCCAGATTCAGACAGACCACAGAGAGGCAGGAACAGGCGTACCAGAGGTAGGGGGCAAGCTAGAGGCCACTACAGAGGTTGTCAGTGGCAGCCACCCAACCAGAGAGGTAGTGCAGCTACAGCAACAACAAGTGCTACACCAGGACGAACACATTGACTTACTTCTGACTCCAACGACCAGGGCTCAATTAGAAGCACCATTGGGCGGAAAGCTTTCTTTATTTTCAGAAAATTGGCATTACATTACAAGGGACTCATGGACACTGAAAATAATAGACAAAGGGTACAGGTTCCAATGTTAAGTTGTCAATCTCGCCTTCATTCTTGCTGGATGGTTCGGAGCCGATCCTCTGCTCTGACTCGGCACTTGATTAGCTTGAGAACTCCTTTTACCAGCTCGAGGCAACCCTATATCCCATGATGCAAGGCGGGACTACCTCAGATCTCGTTTGCCGCTTAGCGAAAGAGGTCTCCTTTTTGCCAGCTGAGGTAAGTTGATACTTTCAGAAAGCTTGGTCAGGGTTTTATTTCTCCCTTATTCCCTCTTTTATAGTGTGTAGTGTTTCTACAGCCCACCCTATTTCCCTTATAGTTAAAAACTTTTAAATTCTTTAAATAATTTTAAAAGAGTTTTCAGTTAGGCCTAGACCCCCTTGCTTAATCCCTACCTGTGTGTCTGTGTGTTTTGGGATTAATTGTGTGATTGTTTGGGGTGTGTGTGACTTTCTTCCTCTAGGACTATGTCTAAGGAAGGCAAGGTCTCAGGCTTTAAGAAGTGTGACTCGTGCCGTCAGAAAATGTCTCTGACAGACGGTCACACTTCTTGTGTTTACTGCCTGGGGCCTTTGCACCTGCAGGACTCCTGTGCTTTGTGTCACTCTTTTAGCCAGAGAGTCCTGCAGGAAAGGAGGAATAAATTGGTCCTCCGTGGCTTACTTAAGCCAGAAGGTTCTCCCTCTAAAACAGGGTCCAGTAAACCTTCTAAGCCTCCGAAGGTTCAGGCTACAGTGTCTAAGCCTTCTCCGGTGGCTCCGGCTCCTTCGGAGCCGAGATCTGCTCCAGCTGGAGCCGATCTTTCTGCTTCTAAGGTAGTGGGGTCGGCTCCGATCGGTTCCGACACCCAATCTACTGTTGCCTTGTCGGCTCCGGCTGGAGCCGACACCTTATCAGTATCGGCCGAAAACTTGGCTCCATCTGAATTCAGGGACTTCGTCCCGAAGAGATCTCGGTCCCCTTTTGGAGAGTATCCATTCGGCTCAAGGTCTCCTCTTTTGTCGGAGCGAGTCATCGGAGCCGATCTTCGAGATCTTCCAGGCTGTCTGACCACGACTTAGAGAGGGTGGTAAGCAGGCTGCTGAAGTCGCAGGCACTAGCCCAAATGCTCCATAGCCCGTCTCAGCAGACTTCGGCTATTGCTTTACCCCTTGAACTTCCTCCTCCGACTCTCCTCCAGAGTTCGGAGCCGGAGCTTCTCGGGACAGCGACCGTGTCGGCGCCGGAACCGATACATCCCTCTTCGGCTCCGTCGTCCTCGGCTCCGATCTCTTCCATGAGACCTTCCTTGGAGGGATCCGGTCGTCGAGTTTCCCTTGTCGGCTCTGAGGGGGCTAGTGGCATCGGACCCTTGTTTGACCCCGCTCTCCCTCTCGGGGCTTCGGCTTTGGTAAGCTCGGCACCGACATCGGCCTCGGAGCCTTCCCTCTCAGTGGAGCCGGGAATTCCTATTTCTTTGGAACGGGAATATTCCGGCCTCCCGGGGAGGGGAGCCTTTGAGGTGATGGAGTGTCCTGGCACCTGAGCCAGGTCAACGGTCCATCCCTTTAGCTCCTCCTTCTTCAGTGCCTGTAGACGCCTCTTGCCAGCCTCTTGCTCCCAAGCCCAGGGATCCATCGCCCCAGGTTTCCCCATTGGGAATATCTTCCTCTTCCGAGGTTTCCCCTGATCCTGCAGGGGAACCTCCTCGGAAGAGGATGTGTAAGAGGAAACACACAGACTCCCCCGTGTCTACAACATCTGATACCGACTTAGATGAGTCGGAGGGTTCCCCACGGTCCCCCTCTGAGGATGTCTCTTTTTCAGACATCCTTGAGCTCCTCAAACAGAGGGGGAATTGGCCCTCCATTGATCCCTCCGAGGATGAGTTGGTATACCTGGAGGCTTTTGGATCCCGACCCTCCACCTCCTGGGTGTCTCCGCCTTTCGACCCACTTATGCAGGTAGTGGCTCGAAAGGCGTGGGCGGCTCCAGATTCTGTGGAACCGGTTCCCAGGAGACCATCCAAATTTATTACGGCCCCTGCAGACAAGCAGTTTCTTTCCAAGGGCGTCTCTGTGGATGCTATGGTGGTGGCGGCCACCAAGAAGGAACTTGCGGATCCTTCAGTACCTGTCCATCCTCCTAACAAAGATTCTAGGACCATGGACAGGTATGGAAAGCGGATGTTTTCTTCAGTGACCTTTGCTATGCGTTCGCTGAATTACCTTTGTCACTTCACCAGGCTTCAAAGAGATATTCTCAAGGAACTAGGTGAAGTGGTCCAGGATCCTTCTGCTGCTGGGGCTCAAGAAAAGATTGCCTCACAGCTAGCAATCCTGAATTCATTGACCAACTCCTCCATGCGGCTCATATCCTATGCGGCCGATGGAGCGAGCAGGGCCGCAGGCACAGGAGTGGCTCTTAGACGTCAAGCCTGGATGCGGCTTTGTAATTTTGGACCCCTTTAAGGCGTCCTTCACCAATACCCCTTTGACGGTTCGGCTTTGTTGGACCGCGGGTGAAGGAAACCTTGACCAGGTGTGAGCAGGACGGCAAAACTCTTTCTGCCGTTGGAGTCCATTTTTCCACCCCTTCTAGACCCTACCCCAAGGGTCAAAAGGGAGGAAAGATGTGGTTCATAAAGCCCAAGGAGCTGCGCTGGACACACGTGGGCAGTTTACCCCCAGAGGCAGAGGGGGTAACAATAATAGATGCCGCCCTAGGGGCAGAGGGGGTCCTCAGAACCAGGGCAACAGAGAGTCTCTCCCTGAGAAGCCCTTTCAGCATCCCTGAGGTGTTGCCCGACTGTCCACCCTTGGAGGCAGTCGGGGGAAGGATTTCGCTGTACCCAATAGCCTGGCGTTCCCTTTCACAAGATATAGGTTCATAGGTTCATAGATTAGTACTAGGCTAACTGCCCTTGTGAACCATTTTAAGCCTAGCCAATTATCCCCCTGTGATTGTACCTTGTGTTTTGTGTTTGTAAGGCAAACACACCCTTCACCACCCTATGTGGGTACAGTCGATAATATCCGAGGGTTACAAAATCCCCTTCGAAAAGTATCCCGTACCTTACCAATCCCTTCCAGACATCTCACCCGGTCAAAGGGATTTGGCAGAACAGGAGGTTACAAAGCTCCTACAAAAAAGAGCCATCCAGACGGTTCCAGCAGACCAAGTAGGACCCGGCGTCTACTCCAGATTCTTTTTGGTCCCCAAAAGGACGGGAGATTGGAGACCTATACTAGACCTAAGCAATCTAAACAGATTTGTCAAGAAGGCAAGATTCCGGATGGTCACGCTTCAGTCGATTTTGCCCTTTCTGGGCAAGGACAACTGGATGTGCTCGATAGACCTTCAGGATGCGTACTATCACATAAAGATCCACAGGCGCTCCAGAAGGTTTCTCCGCTTTCGGCTAGTGACCAGTCATTATCAGTTCAGAGCTCTGCCCTTTGGCCTCACTTCAGCCCCCAGAGTGTTTACCAAATGCATGGCAGTGGTCGCAGCTCACCTGAGACGTCAAGGATTCCAGGTGTTTCCTTATTTGGACGACTGGCTCCTCTCCGCCACCACCAAGCATCATCTTCTTCAGACCAGAGACTACACTCTACAGCTTTGCAAAAGTTTGGGAATTTCAGTGAATTTCGAAAAATCTTCTCTGCGGCCTTGCCAATCTATCACCTTTATAGGCGCAGAATTAAACCCCGTCAAGTTGTCAGCCAGACTAACAGATCAGAGAATCTTGGACATCCAAAAATTCGTTTGAGTGTTATTGCAGAGCAGCAAAGTCAAAGCCAAATTGGTTCTAAAAGTTCTAGGTCTTATGGCTGCGGCCATTGTTCTTCTACCTCTGGCTCGCTTCCACATGCGTCTACTGCAGTGGATGTTATTCACTCAGTGGTCGTTCCACAGTCTTCCGATGAAGCACGAGATCTTAGTCACACAATCGTGCAGAGCTCATCTGAACTGGTGGATATCTTCCCCTCTACTTCACCAGGGCCGACCTTTTGCTCCCCCTCCTCCGGTTGCCGCAGTCACTACGGATGCCTCTCTGATCGGGTGGGGGGGCATTATCAGGTCAGGATGGTCCACGGGACGTGGCAGCCCATAGAATACCATCTGCACATAAATGTCCTGGAGATGAGAGCGGTGCTTTTAACGTTGTAAGCCCTCAACGACTTTCTTCCCGCGGGGACTGTTACAGTGCAAACTGACAACATGGCCGTGGTCTGGTACATCAACAAGCAGGGCGGGACCAGGTCCTATCCATTGTGTCGAGAAGCTCTCAGACTTTGGCAATGGGCAATCTCCTCTCATCGGTTTCTGATAGCAACGCACATCCCCGGCAGGTCCAACCTCTTGGCGGACAGGCTGAGCAGATCCATTCTCATGCCTCACGAGTGGTCTCTCAATCAATCTGTAGTGGACCAGATTTTTCTGAAGTGGGGAACACCTTGTTGCGATCTTTTTGCTACACCCCAAAACAAGTGCCCCGACTTCTTCACACTTTTTCCCCTACCAGGCCAACCCCTGAGAGACTCTCTAATCCAGGATTGGCCCCGGGGACTTCTTTACGCTTTTCCGCCCTTTCCTTTGATTCCACAAGTCATTCAGAAAGCCACCGTTTTGAGGGCCAAATTGATTCTCATTGCCCCTTACTGGCCTCGACAAATTTGGTTCCCGACTCTGCATCGTCACCTCCTGGTGCGACCTTGGCATCTGGACCCAGTTCCGGATCTTTTGACCCACCAATCGGGTCAACAGCACCGGGCCATTCATTCTCTCAACCTCACTGCTTGGTTGCTCCACTTCCTTCCCTAGCCAGGCTTCCTATGATCTCTGATCCAGTCAGAGATATTTTAGTAGCTTCTTTGAAGTCGTCCACCAGAACCGTGTATGCTAGCAAGTGGCGACGTTTTTCCATTTGGGCAAGCTCCAGACACATTGATCCCTTTACTGCTCCTGTGCATTCTGTTTTAGATTTCCTGGCTGAAGTTTTTCAGTCAGGGTCTTCTTCTTCAGCAGTCGAAGTCCAACTGGCGGCCATTTCCAAGTATCATGTGGGATTTCAAGATCATAACATTATGTCACATAGGCTATGCAAAGCCTTTCTGAGAGGAGTTTTTCTTCTGAAGCCGCCAATAAAACATCCTCCTCCACAATGGGATCTGAATTTAATGTTGGCATCCTTGATTTTACCACCTTTCGAACCGTCTGCCTCATGTTCCTTGAAGTTATTGACTTGGAAAACTATATTCTTATTGGCGGTCACTTCAGCAAGAAGGGTCTCCGAAAGTCAAGCTCTCTGCATCCGTTCCCCTTACTTGATTTTTCACAAGGACAGGGTATCCTTAAGTACTAACCCGTCCTTTCTTCCTAAAGTTGTTTCTCAAACTAATATTAATCAATCCATCGAACTACCAGTCTTTTTCCCAAATTACACTGACAGAGCTGAACAAAAGCTTCATTTTTTGGATGTCCATCGTCAACTCGGGTACTATTTGCATAGGACTAAACAGTTCAGGAAATCGGACCAATTATTTGTCTCCTATGCAGAAAACAGGAAAGGTCTCCCAGTTTCTAAGGTGACCTTATCTAGGTGGTTGTCTTCCACCATTTCTTATGTGTATTCGCTCAGGGGCAAGCAACTACCTTCTAAACCGAAAGCATACTCAACTAGGAGTCTATCCACTTCTGCAGCCTTTCAGGGTAGGCTACCCATTGATACCATTTGTGCAGCAGCTATTTGGGCCACACCTCATACCTTTGTCTCTCATTATAAATTAGATTTGGCCTCCAGAGACAGGGCCAGTTTTGGTTCCACAGTTCTCAAGAGTCTGTTCCATTGAGCCAGCCGGGATACAGGTGCTAGGGACGCGGTCCCATCCAGCAAGAATGAAGGCGAAATTGACAACTTAACATTTAGAAGTTATGTACATACCATAACGTTCCATGTTAGTTGTCTTCTCTCGCCTTCTTTCTTGCGTCCCTCCCTCCTTCCCCCTGGCCTGGACAGATCTTGAAAAGTCTCCTCTTCTCAGGTTGTTCTCTCCTGACTCTTCGGTAGAAGAGTCATTTGTTAGGAGTTTTTGTTTCCTAGTTGTTCTAGGTTAGTCCTTAGCAGGGTATGTTAGCTACCAAATGAGATCTGAGGTAGTCCCGCCTTGCAACATGGGATATAGGGTTGCCTCGAGCCGGTAAAAGGAGTTCTCAAGCTAAGCAAGTGCTGAGTCGGAGCCGAGGATCGGCTCCGAACCATCCAGCAAGAAAGAAGGCGAGAGAAGACAACTAACATGGAACGTTATGGTATGTACATAACTTCTAATTTTCACACATTGCCAAAAAGACAAGGAATGCCAGACCTGCCACCAAATCAGAGGGCGGAGGTTTTGAAGCAAATCACCAAATTACTACAAATGAAAGCCATAGAAAAGGTTCCTCTCTCAGAACAAGGCCAAGGTGTTTATTCAAGGCTATTCCTTGTTCCAAGAAAAGAAAAGCAATGGAGGCCTATTCTCGATCTGTCCGCACTGAACACTTACCTCATTGTGCCGAAAATCAAGATGCTGACCCTACAGCAACTTCTTCCCATGCTGGGCAAGGAGTCTTGGCTGGTGACTCTAGATCTCAAGGAGGCATACCTGCATGTCCCCATTCGACAAAGTTGCAGAAGACACCTCAGATTTCTTGCAGGATCAGAGCATTATCAATTCTCAGCATTGCCCTTTGGCTTATCTACTGCGCCCAGAGTGTTCATGAAATGCCTGGCATCAGTAATTGCACACTGCAGACTTCAGGGGATTCAAATCTACCCATATCTGGACGACTGCCTGATACAAGCGGACAGCAAGACAAAATTGGTAAAGGACTTGGACTATGCCATCCAGCTGCTACAGGCCTTGGGATACACAGTCAACATCCAAAAATCAAGGCTTGTGCCATCCCAAAGGATAACCTTTTTGGGTGCAGATCTGGATACAACCACCCAAATGGCCTTTCTCACAGAAGAAAAGCAAAAACAACTCCCAGATTACTTCAAGAATCTGTTAAGACAAACTCAACTAACTGCAAGGAAAATCCTGCAGGGCCCTGTGTTTCATGGCATCCTGCATAATATTAATCCCACAAGCCAGGCTGCATATTAGAAGATTACACTGGTACCTAAGGAGTGTATGGACTCAGCACAGTCACAGCTTAGAAACTCTGATTCCAATCATACCTTGCCTTCAGAAGGAATTCCTGTGGTGGGCTCTAGCCTGCCAGACCAACCGAGGGTTGCCTTTTTTGAAACCAAAAGCAAACCAAATCATCACCACGGACGCTTCAGACCAAGGTTGGGGAGCGCACATAGATGAGAAATGTATCCAAGGCCTATGGTCTCAAGGGCAGATGCAAATGCACATAAACCAAAAGGAAATGCTGGCAGTGATGCATGCAATCGAGGCTTTTAAACCTTTCCTTCAACAAGACCACCTGCTAATAAGGACAGACAACACCACAGTTATGTGGTACCTAAACAAGCAAGGAGGCACGCATTCCTACCCTCTATGCAGACTGGCTATGAATCTATGGGATCTTTGTTTGAAACAAAATATACAACTACAGGCCCAGTTCGTGCCAGGGAAAGACAATACTCTGGCAGACAGCTTAAGCAGAACTACCACGGATGCACACGAATGGATGCTGCACCCAGACATCTTCTTACTCATAACACAGGCATGGGGAAGGCCCGAGATAGATCTATTCGCCTCTCCCCACAATCATCAACTGAAAATTTTTTGCACAAGGACATACCATCCACAAGCATGGAAAGTGGACTCTCTCATTCAGCTGGAAAGCCCGAAAAGTCTATGCTTTCCCACCAATCCCATTAATGTCCAAGGTTTTACTGAAGATCAGGGCAGAACAGCCAAAAGTGATTCTGATAGCTCCAGTCTGGCCAAGGCAGCATTGGTACCCACTGTTGAAGAGCTGATCACAGACAACACCGTGGCCTCTCCCATTATGGCCTCTTCTTCTGACGCAGAACAATTACAAGATCCTGCATCCCAACCTAAAGACCTTGCAGCTAACTGCCTGGAGAATACCATGACTCCTTCCCAGGACAGCTTATCCCAGAGGGTAAAGGACATTATTATGGAAGCTCGCTGCCCTTCCACAAGGAAGGCATACTCAGCAAAATGGAAAAGATTTCTCAGCTGGAACACAACAAAAGGCCTTGATGTGACAGCGATGAACATGGCACATATACTGGAATACTTAGCAGAATTGTTCCACGATGGCCTGTCTTATTCTACTATTAAAATACATGCCTCGGCAATTTCAGCAGAATACAATGCAAATCCTCCTGTCTTTTTGCATCCCCTCTTAAGACAATTTCTCAGAGGAATCAAAAACATCAATCCTCCAAGGAGACCACCTTTACCTACTTGGGACCTTAACTTTGTGCTGGAAAAACTAACACTTCCTCCATTTGAACCAGCAGCATCGGCAGATTCACAGTTTCTATCTTGGAAAACTGCATTCCTTCTGGCCATAACTTCAGCAAGAAGAGTATCTTGAGTTACAAGCTTTAATGGCAGTGCAGCCATTTCTTATTTTTCATCAGGACAGAGTTTCATTAAGAACCAACCCAACCTGTATGCCAAAGGTGGTATCTAGAGTATCCTTGAACCAAGCAATTCATTTGCCTGCTTTCTTCCCAAATCCACAAAATAAAGGGGAAAAACTACTACACGGATATCCATAGACAATTACGCTACTACTTGGACAGAACTAAAAGTTACAGAAAGACTGACCAACTGTTTGTAGCATATGCTGCTGGGACACAAGGAAAAGCAATTTCCAAACAGACAATCTCAAAATGGATAGGAAATTGCATTCGCTTTTGCTACTCCTTTCATGGAAAGACTGTTCCTGTGAATTTTAGGCCTCATTCCACGAGAGCCACAGCCAGGACTACAGCCTTCCTAAGAGGGGTGGCTACCAAGGACATTTTAGAAGCTGCTACCTGGAGCTCCGTGCATACTTTTGCCAAGCATTACAATTTACCCTTATACTCCAGATCCAGAGCAGGCTTTGCTACTGCAGTCCTGCAGGGTCTCTTAACTACACCATCTTTTTCTTAGTACCTCCACCCCCAGATTGGCTATGGTATTCTACCCATATGTTATGACTGCAGATGCATCCTTGAAGGACATAGTACAGTTTTGTACCTACCATAAATGTAGATGTCCGATAGGTATGCATCTGCAGTCAGGTTTACCCTCCCTCCTTCCCCTCTGTGGTATTCCTAGGGTGCTTACCCCTCTATTAGCTAGCTGGGGGAATCTGTTGTGGTGTATTTGTTTGTATTGATATATTTATATATATGTATATTTTTTTGCAATTTTTTGGCATTTTTTCCAAATTTAGCCTTCTTAGAGGGCACCTGGCTTCTGGGGCAAGAAAAACTGAGGAAAATGGGCGTCAGCTGATGCTTTTATACCCCAGACGTTCTGACGTCGGAGCAAGTGCGACATCAGCCGAGGCCAGACCCAGACTTTGGAATCCGGCCGACTGAAGGGCTGCCTGAGGCAGGACAATCCATATGTTATGACTGCAGATGCATACCTATCGGACATCTACATTTATGGTAGGTACAAAACTGTACTTTTCAGCTCTCATGGACATGAAAGCAATTCAAGAGGTACCTGCAAAAGAACAAGGTCAAGGGTTTTATTCCAGACTATTCCTGGTACCAAGGAAAGACAAAGATTGGAGACCTATCTTGGGCCTTTTCATCCTAAACACATCTACAGCTGCCAAAATTCAAGATGCTCACATTACAGCAGCTTCTTCCCATGCTGGGCAAGGAGTCTTGGCTGGTAACATTGGACCTCAAGGAGGCATACCTGCATGTCCCTATCAGACAAGATTGCAGAAGATTCCTCAGATTTCTTGCAGGTTCAACCCATTACCAATTCTCTGCATTGCCCTTTGGCTTGTCTACTGCGCCCAGAGTGTTTACGAAATACCTGACATCATTAATTGCCTTCTGCAGACTACAAGGGATACAAATCTACCCACATCTGGACGACTGCCTGATCCAAGCGGACAGCAAGGACGTACTACTGCAGCACCTGGCATTTGTAATAAAATTGTTGAACTTCATGGGATACACAGTCAACAAAAAGAAATCAAAACTAATACCCTCTCAACAAATAATTTTCCTGGGTGCCAGCTTGGATACAACCACCCAGATAGCCTACCTCATGCCAGACAAGCAAAGGCAACTGTCTCAATACTTCAGAAAAATGGCATCTTACACCAGGCTAACTGCAAGGAAAGTCCTGCAGGCTCTGGGATTCATGGCATCTTGCATCCTACTAATCCCATGTGCAAAGCTGCATATGAGGAAACTTCAATGGTACCTAAAAAACTTATGGTCTCAACACAGCCACAGCTTGGAAGCAATTATACCACTCATTCCATGCCTTCAAAAGGAATTTGTGGTGGGCTCAAGCTTGCCAAAAAAACACAGGCCTTCCTTTCTGTGTACCTCAAGCAACTCAAATCATCATAATAGACGCCTCAGACTACGCCTGGGGAGCACACATGACAGATTAGTGCATCCAGGGAAAATGGACCCGAAAGAGAAGCACCTTCACATCAACCAAAAGGAAATGCTAGCCATGCAAAAGGCTATTATGACCTTCAAAGACCTACTGCATCCAGGCCAGCTATTGATAAGGATAGACAACACCACAGTGATGTGGTTCATAAACAAACAGGGGGGAACTCATTCATACCCCCTGTGCAGACAAGCCATGACCCTATGGAACACAGCACTAGAATTGCAAATTCAACTACAGGCACAATTCCTGCCAGGGAAGGAAAACACACTGGCAGACAACCTAAGCAGAACATATGACAGATCCACACGAATGGAAGTTGCATCCTCAAGTTTTCACAAAGATAACTCTGGCATGGGGACAGCCAGACATAGATCTCTTTGCTACCCACAGAGATTGCCAGTTGAAAAAATTTTGTTTAAGGACCTATCATCCACAGGCCTGGAAAGTGGACACACTTTCCTTCAATTGGGCAACATTGACAGTCTGTGCCTTCCCGCCTCTTCCTCTGCTGCCCAAAGTTCTATTAAAAGCCAGAGCAGAGAGGCCGAAAATTATTCTCATAACTCCAGACTGGCCAAGACAACACTGGTATCCGCTCCTTAAGAGCCTGACACATTCCCCACCATGGATCCTACCTCGAGTCCCTCTTCTGTTGTCCCAGCACAACTACAAAACCCTTCACAGCAATCTCAAAACTCTAAATCTAGCTGCATGGAGAATTCCTTGATTTCCCAACAGTTCCTCCTCTCCAAGGAGGTGTAGGATGTCATCTTTTTGTTAAACAATGGACTTTCCTTCTCCTTCATCAAGATCCTTGCTTCAGCCATTTCTGCACAATACAACACAGATCCTCCTTTGATGTCCTTCAAGGATGCATCTGCAGTCCTTGCAAATGGGTTGTCCTGTCGTCAGGCAGCCCTTCGGTCGGCCGGATTCCAAAGTCTGGGTCTGGCCTCGGCTGGTGTCGCACTTCACCCGACGTCATAGCTGCAGTTATTCGGGTATAAAGGCATCAGCGGCGCCATTTTCCCAGTCTTTCTTGCGCGTGGCCGAAGCAGAAGCTGATCGCAAGTGCCGGTCGGTCAGAACCAGAGATTACTACTACCGAATACTACTACGAAGACTTCTAAAAAGCTAAGTACCCCGTTGGGGACTCTTTCTTGCCTCAGCCGATGTCAGAAAAAGTGAATAACTGTTTAACTTGTGGGAAACAAATACCTCATAAAGATTTCCACTCTTGCTGCTTACCTTGTTTAGGCCCAGACCACGACGTAGCAGCTTGTCTAGCCTGTGCTTCTTTTAACCGACGGATGCTTAGACGTCGGTCGGAATTTGCTGAACAGTTTTTCGGTTCTGATTTTGCTTATAAGATGCTGTCGGATCCTCCGACTACACAAATAACCAAAAAACGCAAGGAAAAGGACCGACACTCGCGGTCCGCGGTTTCTGCTGAAACCGTGGTTAAGCCAACATGCAGTGTCTCGGTTTCGGCTGAAACCGAGCAAGCGGTTCTTCCTTCAGCCGAAAACTTACCTTCTACCGAGTCCTCTTCCAACCTGGTGGAATCGGCTTCTGAAATCCCACCTGCTGTTGCAGTTTCTCAGGAATTATCTGACACTATTCCCTTGGATATTTCAACCCCTGCACGTGGAGCTGCTAGGCCACCTGCAGCCATGTCCATTAAGGCCTTTGCCAGGGCTAAAGCAGCTAAAGCTACTAAAACTGTGCCTGCTAAGACCCCCTCTCACAGGCCTAGCTCTAGTTCACAAATGCTTAGTTTAGCAGAGGATCTCATTTCTTTAATCCAGGGATCCCAACCTCAACCAGACAGGGCCTCTCACCCACCTCCAGAGAAGAGGCCTAGAGCAGAGCCCCCTGAGCCACTTTCTACAGATGATTCCTCTGATGATTCAGATGATACATTCCCTCCAGAGGCTCCTTTCTCCCCTTATGAAGACTCTGATGCTGAAGAGTCCATTCCTTCTGCCTCTCCGCCTGAGGAATTTTCCTTTGGGGAAACCTTGCATGCTATGAGGGGAACAATTTCAGTGGCAGGGCCAGGATTTTTCAGACTCCAGAAAAAGGCTTAGAACCTTTCTGCATTTACCACAACATAGGCCTTTAGCCATACCTCCAGTTCTTTCTGTTGTAGATGATGCATTTAATGATGCTTGTACTGCTCCTGATTCTCTACCTCCGGCCCCTGCTAAGCCTGATAGATACTACAGGGTCCCGGACACGCATTACCATTTGTATAAGGCTCCTTTTGCAGATCCCGAGACTATCTCCCAAGGACCTAAGGCTGTAGCAGCTACGTCTGCTAAAAAACCCCTCCCCTCTGAAAGGGAATCCAGATCCTTAGAGAGATGGGGTAAAAAAGTTTACACTTCTGCTACTCTTTCAGCTAGGGCATTGAACTGTCAATTTCACATGATCCAGTATCAAGAATTTATGCTAGACCAGTTAACCAAAAAACTGTCCTCGGATGAACCATTAGACAAAAAATCTGTTCAGGAAATGGTACATAACATTCAGCAAGTCAGTAACCATTCTTTAAAATGCGGCTATGATGCACTGGAGGCTTCCTTTAGATCAGCCATGACTGGCACAGTTATCAGAAGGCATGCATGGTTAAAAGAGCAGTCCTTACCAGACCATGTCAAGTCCAAACTATTAGATGCTCCCATGGATAAGATCAATTTGTTTGGCTCTCCTGCACAAAAGGTGCTGAAGAAGATGGAAGAGAAGGCAAAATCTGTCCAAACAGTGAAAGATTTCTTACAGGTCCAACCGCCAAGGTTTAGCAGGAATTGGCCCTCCAAGAATTGGTCCTTTCCAGACTCCTCCAGAGCTCAGAGAGGCAGGAATAGGCGTTCAAGAGGCAGAAGCCAATCCAGGGGTGCCTACAGGGGATGCCAGTGGCAGGGTAACAACCAGCGAAGTACAGCCACAGACACAGCCACCACCACAACTACAGGACAATCACAGTGACTTGGCTCTGGCACTGCCTACCAGGGAACAACTAGAAGCACCCTTAGGCGGGAAGCTAGCCTTATTTTCAACAAACTGGCATTACATCACAAGAGACAAGTGGATTTTGCAGACAATAGACCAAGGCTACAGGTTTCACTTCCATACTATACCAGGGAAGAGAGGAATGCCAAACCTACCTCCAAATCAAAAGGCAGAAGCTCTAAAACAAATATCTCAATTATTAAGGATGAGAGCTGTGGAAAAGGTACCATCTATGGAGCAAGGAAAGGGATTTTACTCCAGACTCTTCCTGGTACCAAGAAGAGAGCAAATGGAGACCTATTCTCGACCTGTCAGCTTTAAACACATTCCTCATTGTTCCAAAATTCAAAATGCTGACTCTACAGCATCTTCTTCCCATGCTGGGCAAGGAGTCTTGGCTGGTAACTCTAGATCTCAAGGAGGCATACCTGCACGTCCCCATACGACCAAATTGCAGAAGATACCTCAGATTTCTTGCAGGATCAGAGCATTATCAATTCTCAGCATTGCCCTTTGGCTTATCTACTGCGCCCAGAGTGTTCACGAAATGCCTGGCATCAGTAATTGCTCATTGCAGGCTTCAGGGAATCCAAATTTACCCTTACCTGGACGACTGCCTGATACAAGCGGACAACAAAAACAAGCTAGCAGAAGACTTAAAAAGGGTCATTTACCTACTACAAGCCCTGGGATATACAGTCAATATAAAAAAGTCAAGGCTGATACCATCCCAAAGAATAACCTTTTTGGGTGCAGAGCTGGACACATCAAAACAAATGGCATTCCTAACAGTAGAAAAACAGGAGCAACTACCTCTCTACTTCTTGGCATTAACAAAGCAGAACCATCTAACAGCAAGAAAAGTCCTGCAAGCCTTGGGCTTCATGGCATCCTGCATAATATTGGTTCCTCATGCCAGACTGCATATGAGAAAGCTACAGTGGTACCTAAGGAATTTATGGTCTCAACACAAGCACAGCCTAGAAACCCAAATTCCAATAATTCCATGCCTGAAGCAAGAATTCCTATGGTGGGCTCAGGCCTGTCAATCAAACACAGGTTTGCCCTTCCACAGCACTCAACCAAGCCAAACCATCACGACGGATGCCTCAGACCTCGGTTGGGGGGCCCACATGCTGGACAAGTGCATACAAGGTTTATGGACTCAAGACCAGCTGCACCTACACACAAATCTAAAGGAAATGCTGGCAGTAAAACTGGCAATTCAGACATTCAGACCATTTCTCCGACAAGGCCAATTGATAAGGACAGACAACACCACAGTTATGTGGTACATCAACAAACAGGGAGGCACACATTCGTACCCTCTATGCCAGATGGCACTGGACCTCTGGAATGTGGCCCTGAGCTACAACATTCAGTTACAAGCAATTTTTGTACCAGGAAAAGAAAACATCCTAGCAGACATATTAAGCAGGACTACCACGGATGCCCACGAATGGATGCTGCATCCGGACATCTTCAAAACCATTACAAGAAAATGGGGACTCCCAGAAATAGACTTATTTGCATCCCCACGCAATCACCAGCTAAAGAAATTCTGCACAAGGACGATCCACCCACTTGCTTGGAATGTGGACTCCCTATCTTTCAGTTGGAAAAACCTGACAGCATATGCATTCCCACCACTTTCTTCGATGCACAAGGTGCTATTGAAGATCAAAGAGGACCGTCCAAGGATCATTCTGATAGCTCCAGACTGGCCAAGACAACATTGGTACCCATTACTGAGGAGCATGTCTCGTGAACAAATATGGCCACTACCCCTGGTTCCCTTGCTGTTAACACAGAACAACTACAACATCCTGCATCCAAACCTGAAAACTCTGCAGCTGACTGCCTGCAACATTGCATAAGACCAATTAACCCAAATTTATCCCAAAGTGTTAAAGACATTATCCTGGAGGCTCGCAGACCCTCAACAAGAAAAAATTATTCAGCAAAATGGAAACGATATCTCATTTGGAGTACTGCAAAAGGAGAAGATGTGTCACTGGTAAACATGACCAACATCCTGGAATACTTGGCAGAGCTCTTCCACACAGGCCTTTCCAATTCTTCCATTAAGATTCATGCATCAGCTATTTCAGCAGAATACGGCTTGGATCCTCCTGTATTCTCACATCCTCTGCTCAGGCAGTTTCTGAGAGGAATTAAAAATGTAAAACCTCCTAGGAAGCCACCATTGCCAGCATGGGACTTGAACTTTGTGCTAGAAAAATTGACACTTCCTCCTTTCGAACCAGCAGCAACAGCAGAATTACAATATTTATCATGGAAGACCGCTTTCCTGCTGGCAATCACTTCAGCAAGAAGGGTATCTGAACTACAGGCATTAATGGCAGTACAACCCTTCCTGATCTTCCATCAAGATAGTGTCCATGAGAACAAATCCTACTTTTATGCCTAAGGTGGTTTCCAGAGTGTCTTTAAATCAGGCTATCCACCTACCTACATTCTACCCCAACCCACAGAACAGGGGAGAAAGACTGTTGCATACCTTGGATGTACAATAAAAACAATAAAAACAATAAAAAACATCCAATAAAGGTTCTCTTTTTTGCTGAATTTATCTTGGTCTACGGTCAAGTTTATACTGAAAAATTGAAGCTGTTTTATTCGATTTTGTTTTGATGACATTGGGCTGTTTGCTGAATACTCCAGTTGCCTCTAATTGTTTCGTGGTGAGAGAGCCTGGTTTTCATCGCTATACCTTGGATGTACATAGACAATTACGCTACTACCTGGACAGGACCAAGGGCAATAGAAAAACTGACCAGCTACTGGTAGCATATGCAACAGGAATGGAAGGAAAAGCAATTTCAAAACAGACAATCTCCAAGTGGATAGGAAATTGCATTAGATTTTATTACTCCTGCCATGGAAAGAAAACTCCAGAAAACATCAGGCCTCACTCTACAAGGGCTACAGCCACTACCACAGCTTTCTTACGAGGAGTGGCTACCAAGGACATTTTAGAGGCTGCTACTTGGAGCTCTGTGCATACATTTGCCAAGCATTATAATTTACCTTTATACTCTAGATCCCGAGCAGGTTTTGCCACTGCTGTTTTGCAAGGGATCTTAACTACACCATAACTTTATTTTTCCTCCTCCCCCAGTTTGGCTATGGTATTCTACCCATTTGTAAGGACTGCAGATGCATCCTTGAAGGACATAGTACAGTTTTGTACCTACCATAAATGTAGATGTCCGATAGGAATGCATCTGCAGTCAGGATTACCCACCCACCTTCCCCTCTGTGGTACTCCTAGGGTATTTGCCCATCTTATAGCTAGCTGGGGGAATCTATTATGGTGTATTTGTTTGTATATATGTACATACATGCTTATTTTTGTGTTTGCTCTCTACTATTTGGAATCATTGGCATTTATCCAAATTTAGCCTTCCAAGAGGGCACCTGGCATCTGGGGCAAGAAACACTGAGGAAAATGGCGTCGGCTGATGCCTTTATACCCGAATAACTGCAGCTGTGACGTCGGGTGAAGTGCGACACCAGCCGAGGCCAGACCCAGACTTTGGAATCTGGCCGACCGAAGGGCTGCCTGACGACAGGACAACCCATTTGTAAGGACTGCAGATGCATTCCTTTCGGACATCTACATTTATGGTAGGTACAAAACTGTACTTTCTCTCATCCTCTCTTAAGGCAGTTCCTCAGAGGAGTAAAGAATTTAAAACCCCCAAGGAAACCAGCAGTCCCTGCTTGGGACCTCAATTTCGTATTGGAAAAGCTGGCCCTTCCTCCCTTTGAGCCAGCTTCTTCAACAGAGTTACAGTACTTGTCATGGAAAACAGTCTTTCTTCTGGCTATCACCACAGCACGCAGGGTTTCGGAGCTACAGGCCCTCATGGCTGTGCAACCATTCATCATTTTCATCCATCAGGACAGAGTTTCATTATGAACCAACCCTACCTTTATGCCAGCTTTATGTAGCTTTGAATCAGACTATCCACTTACCTACCTTTTATCCTAATCCACAAAACAAAGGGGAAAGGCTACTACATTCCTTGGATATTCACAGACAACTTCATTGCTATTTAGACAAGACAAAGCCATTCAGAAAATCTGAGCAACTCTGTGTCCTATGCTGCAGGTGCTCAAGGAAAGGCTATTTCCAAACAGACAATTTCAAAGTGGATAGCCCATTGCATACGCTTTTGTTACTCATTTCATGGAAAAACTGTGCCTGCATGCATCAGATCCCACTCCTCCAGAGCCACAGCTACCTCTGCAGCCTTTCTCAGGGGGGTCCCTACCAAGGACATTTTGGAAGCAGCCACCTGGAGTTCAGTGCACACTTTCTCCAAGCACTATCACGTCCCACTATACTCAAAATCTAGAGTGGGCTTTGCCACAGCAGTCCTGCAGGGCATCCTAGCCCCTTCTAGTTCCATTTAGTGCCTACCACCCTTACTTAGCTTTGGGATTCTACCCATCTGTTATGACTGCAGCTGTATGCACGATGAACATAGTACAGTTTTGTACCTACCATAAATGTAGATGTTCGAGTGCTCATACAGCTGCAGTCCATGTTTCCCTCCCTCCATCCCCTCTTAGGATAGGCCTTATGACAAACACTTTTCATATAACCTTTTTGGGGTATTCTTTTATGGTGTATTTGCTTGCAACTACCGTTTTTGATTTATCAACATTGCATTTTTGCATAACATTATGTTTGCCTTCCTTCTGGGGGTACCTGACATCTGGGGCAAGAAAAACTGAAGAAAATGGTGTCTGCTGCCTCTTTTATACCCCTGCCGCACTGACGTCAGGGAAGAAGCGACGACAACCGACGCTGGACCTAGATTTTGGAATTCGGCTGACCGAGGACCCGCCTGACGGCAGGATAACCCATCTGTTATGACTGCAGCTGTATGAGCACTCGAACATCTACATTTATGGTACGTACAAAACTGTACTTTATCTGTTCCTTCATTTTCCTCTCCCTTTTTTCTGACCACATCGGCTTACCTAGCATTATAGATGGACAATTTCCCACAGTTTTGTAGCAACTGTCTCATGTACACTGATGTCCCACTTCATCTAGTCCATACAAATTAATTATGTGAGAGATGCATCTATATCAAGAAAGTACAGTTGTGTATACTTACCATAAATGTAGATGTTCGGGTGTATTCACTGTTGCAGCCATTACATTTGGGTTATCTGCTTGCAGGTAGCCTTTAGTCGGCCTGATTAACAAAGTCTTGGGTCCTGCATCGTTTGCTGTCCCTTCTTCCATGACGTCCGGTCGTCAGGGGTATAAAACATGCAGCCGACGCCATTACATCAGTTTTTCTTGCCGCAGATGTCAGGTGCCCCCCCTAATGGGGCGCAATGAAATAAAAAAAGTACAATTGTATACCTCCAACAGAAAAGCGAATACACCAAAAAGGCTTTTAAGCATAGTAAAGGAAAGTAGAGGTATAGCCAAAATAAGTTAGGGAGCTGGAGGGAGGGTAACAAGAACTGCAACAGTGAATGCACTCTAACATCCACAGTTATGGTAAGTGTACACAACTGTACTATGATGTCCTTCAAGGATGCATCTGCAGTCATAACAAATGGGTTGTCCTGTCGTCAGGCAGCCCTTTGGTCGGCCGGATTCCAAAGTCTGGGTCCGGCTTCGGCTGATGTCGCACTTCACCCGACGTCATCTCTGCTGGTCTTCGGGTATAAAGGCATCAGCCGACGCCATTTTCCGCAGTCTTTCTTGCCGTGGCCGAAGCAGAAGCTGTTTGCAAGTGCCGGTCGGTCAGATCCAGAGATTCCTACTACCGAATACTACTTCGAAGACTTCTAAAAAGCTAAGTACCCCGTTGGGGACTCTTTCTTGCCTCAGCCGATGTCAGAAAAAGTAAATAACTGTTTAATTTGTGGGAAACAAATACCTCATAAAGATTTCCACTCTTACTGCCTACCTTGTTTAGGCCCAGACCACGACGTAGCTGCCTGTTTAGCCTGTGCTTCCTTCAACCGACGAACGCTTAGGCGTCGGTCGGAGTTTGCTGAACAGTTTTTCGGCTCAGATTTTGCATACATTATGCCGTCGGATCCTCCGACTACACAAATAGTTAAAAAACGCAAAGAAAAAGACCGACACTCGCGGTCCGCGGTTTCGGCCGAAACCACGGTTAAGCAAGCCGCGAGTGTCTCGGTTTCGGCCGAAACCGAGAAAACCGGTCAATCCTCAGCCGAATCCATGACTACTGCCGAGGCTCCTGCTACCTTAGTTGAATCGGCTTCTGAAGTTTTGCCTACTACTGCGGTTTCTAGTGACTTATCTGACACCATCCCTTTGGATGTCTCTACCCCAGCACGTGGTGCTGCTAGGCCTCCTGCAGCCATGTCTATAAAGGCCTTTGCCAGGGCCAAAGCAGCCAAAACTGCTAAGTCAGTGCCTGTTAAGGCCCCCTCACACAGGCACACTTCCAGTTCTCAAATGCTTACTCTGGCAGAGGATTTAATCTCCTTAATTAGGGGATCCCAATCTCACCCAGACAGGGCCTCTCAGCCCCCAGAAAAGAGACCTAGGGCAGAGCCACCCCAGCCAGAGTCCTCTGATGATTCTTCGGATGACTCAGTCACTACAGACCAGCCAGAGGCTCCTTTTTCTACTAATGAAGATTCCGATGCTGATGAATCCATTCCATCTGCCTCTCCACCAGAGGAATTTTCCTTTGGGGAAACCCTTCATGCCATGAGAGAACAATTCCAATGGCAGGGACAAGATTTCTCAGATTCAAGAAAAAGGCTTAGGACCTTTCTGCACTTACCACAACATAGACCCTTAGCTATACCTCCAGTTTTGTCTGTTGTGGATGATGCATTTAATGATGTTTGCACTGCACCTGACTCTTTACCTCCAGCCCCTGCCAAACCAGACAGATTTTACAGGGTCCCACAAACTCATCACCACCTTTTCAAGGCCCCTCTTGCAGATCCTGAGACTATATCCCAGGGGCCTAAGGCAGTAGCTTCTACCTCTTCAAAAAACCCTCTCCCTTCTGAAAGGGAATCCAGGTCCTTAGCGAGATGGGGCAAAAAAGTTTACACCTCTGCTACTCTCTCAGCTAGAGCTTTAAACTGTCAGTTTCACATGATCCAATACCAAGAGTTTATGCTTGATCAGTTAACTAAGAAACTGTCCTCTGATAAATCTTTAGATAAGAAATATGTTTTAGAAATGGTGAATAACATACAGCAGGTTAGTAACCATTCCTTAAAATGTGGCTATGATGCACTGGAGGCTTCATTTAGGTCAGCCATGACTGGCACAGTGATAAGAAGGCATGCATGGTTGAAAGAACAGGTCCTGCCAGATCATGTTAAAGCAAAGCTGTTAGATGCTCCTATGGACAAGGACAGTCTATTTGGTACCTCTGCTCAGCAAGTAATGAAGAAAATGGAAGAGAAGGCAAAATCTGTACAAACAGTTAAGGACTTCCTACAGGTTCAGCCCCCAAGGTTTAGCAGGAACTGGCCTGCCAAAAATTGGACCTTTCCAGATTCCTCAAAATCTCAGAGGCAGGAATAGATGCTCTAGAGGCAGAAATCAACCCAGAGGAGGTGCCTATAGAGGACGCCAGTGGCAAGGCAATAACCAGCGAGGCACGGACACAACCACTGCCACTGCAACAGGATAATCACAGTGACTTGGCTCTGACACCACCTACCAGGGAACAAATAGCAGCACCTTTAGGCGGAAAGTTAGCCTTATTCTCAAACAATTGGCACTATATCACAAAAGACAAGTGGATTTTACAAACCATAGACCAAGGCTACAGGTTCCACTTCCACACCTTACCAGTAAAAAGAGGAATGCCAAACCTGCCTCCAACTCAAAAAACAGAAGCTCTAAAGCAGGTAGCTCAACTAACAAAGATGAGAGCTGTGGAAAGAGTACCAATAACACAACAGGGCAAAGGATTCTACTCCAGACTCTTTCTAGTTCCAAGAAAAGAGAAAACTTGGAGACCTATTCTCGACCTGTCCGTCTTAAACACATGCATCATCGTCCCAAAATTCAAAATGCTGACCCTACAGCAACTCCTTCCCATGCTGGGCAAGGAGTGTTGGCTGGTGACTCTAGATCTCAAGGAGGCATACCTGCACGTCCCCATTCGACCAGATTGCAGAAGATACCTCAGATTTCTTACAGGATCAGAGCATTATCAATTCTCAGCATTGCCCTTTGGCTTATCTACTGCGCCCAGAGTATTCACAAAATGCCTGGCATCAGTAATCGCTCATTGCAGGCTACAGGGAATCCAAATTTATCCATACCTGGACGACTGCCTGTTACAAGCGGACAACAAAGACAAGCTGACAACAGATTTACAAAGGGTCATTTGCTTGCTACAAGCCCTGGGATACACAGTCAATTTAAAAAAGTCAAGACTGATCCCATCCCAGACAAGAACATTCTTGGGTGCAGAATTGGATACAGTAAAACAAATGGCATTCCTGACTGCAGAAAAACAAGAACAACTTCCTCTTTACTTCTTGGCATTAACAAAGCAGAACAAACTAACAGCAAGAAAAGTACTGCAGGCTTTGGGCTTCATGGCATCATGCATAATCCTGATCCCCCATGCCAGACTACATATGAGAAAGCTACAGTGGTACCTAAAAAATTTATGGTCTCAACACAGGCACAGCTTAGAAACCGAAATCCCACTAATCCCATGCCTGAAACAAGAATTCCTATGGTGGGCCCAAGCATGCCAGTCAAACCTAGGCTTGCCCTTCCACAACTGTCAAGCAAACCAAACCATCACAACGGACGCCTCAGACCTAGGCTGGGGGGCGCACATGTTGGACAAGTGCATACAAGGATTGTGGACTCTAGACCAGCTGCACCTGCACATAAACCAAAAAGAAATGCTGGCAGTAAAACTAGCAATTCAGAAATTCAGGCCATTCCTCAAAGAAGGCCATTTAATGATAAGGACAGACAACACCACAGTCATGTGGTACATCAACAAGCAGGGGGGCACTCATTCCTACCCCCTATGCAGAATGACTCTGGACCTTTGGAACATGGCTCTGAGCTACAACATCCAGTTACAGGCAACCTTTGTGCCAGGAAAAGAAAACACCCTAGCAGACATGTTAAGCAGAACCACCTCGGATGCTTACGAATGGATGCTGCACCCGGACATCTTCAAGGCCATCACAAAGAAATGGGGAATGCCTCAAATAGACCTATTCGCATCCCCACTCAACCACCAGCTCAAGAAATTCTGCACAAGGACGTGCCACCCTCTTGCATGGAAGGTGGACTCCCTATCCTTCAGTTGGAAAGGCCTGACAGCTTATGCATTTCCACCTCTTCCTTTGATGCACAAGGTACTACTGAAAATCAAAGAGGAGCGCCCAAGGATAATTCTGATAGCTCCAAATTGGCCAAGACAACACTGGTATCCTTTGCTGAGGAGCATGTCTCAGGGGAGAATGTGGTCAATACCCCTGATGCCTTTGATGTTAACTCAGAACAACTACAACATCATGCACCCAAACCTAAAAACCTTACAACTGACTGCCTGGAACATCACTTAAGAGTAACTAACCCAGACTTATCCCAAAGGGTTAAGGACATTATCCTTGAAGCCCGCAGACCTTCAACAAGAAGGAACTATGCAGGAAAATGGAAAAGGTTTGCCACTTGGAGTGCTGAAAGAGGAAAAGATGTGTCAAACATAGACATTGCTAACATCCTGGAGTACTTGGCAGAGCTTCTACATACAGGCCTGTCCTATTCCTCCATCAAGATACATGCATCAGCTATTTCTGCAGAATACAGCTTCGATCCACCTGTCTTCTCACACCCTCTACTCAGGCAATTCCTCAGAGGGATCAAGAATGTAAAACCTCCTAGGAAACCACCACTACCAACATGGGACTTGAAATTTGTACTAGAAAAATTGACACTCCCACCATTTGAACCAGCAGGAACAGCAGATCTTCAACACTTATCATGGAAAACTGCTTTCCTTCTGGCAATTACTTCAGCAAGGAGGGTTTCAGAACTCCAGGCCTTAATGGCAGTACAACCCTTCCTAATCTTCCATCAAGATAGAGTGTCCATGAGAACTAATCCTACATTTATGCCAAAGGTGGTATCCAGAGTGTCTTTAAACCAGGCAATCCACCTACCTACCTTCTTTCCCAACCCACAGAACAGGGGGGAAAGGCTGCTGCATACCTTGGATGTACATAGACAGTTACGCTACTACCTGGACAGAACCAAAAGTAACAGAAAAACTGACCAGCTGTTAGTGGCCTATGCAACAGGAAGGGAAGGAAAAGCAATTTCCAAGCAGACAATCTCCAAATGGATAGGAAATTGCATAAGATTCTGTTACTCCTACCATGGAAAACCAGTTCCACAAGACATAAGACCTCATTCAACAAGGGCTACAGCCACTACCACAGCTTTCTTACGAGGAGTGGCAACCAAGGACATTATTGAGGCGGCTTCTTGGACCTCCGTGCATACATTTGCCAAGCATTATAATTTACCTCTATACTCTAGATCCCGAGCAGGGTTTGCCACTGCTGTACTGAAAGGGGTCCTAACTACACCATAATTCCTTTCCTCCTCCCCTACTTTGGCTATGGTATTCTACCCATTTGTTATGACTGCAGATGCATCCTTGAAGGACATAGTACAGTTTTGTACCTACCATAAATGTAGATGTCCGAACAGGATAGCATCTGCAGTCAGGATTACCTACCCTCCTTCCCCCTCTGTGGTACTCCTAGGGTATTTACCCTCCAAATAGCTAGATGGGGGGGGGTCTCTTATGGTGTATTTGTTTGTATATATGTACATACATGCTTAGTTTTTGTGTTTGCCTTCTACTGTTTTGGAAACATTGGCTTTCCTTCCAAAACTGACTTTCCTAGGGGGCAACTGGCATCTGGGGCAAGAAACACTGAGGAAAATGGCGTCGGCTGATGCCTTTATACCCGAAGACCAGCAGAGATGACGTCGGGTGAAGTGCGACATCAGCCGAAGCCGGACCCAGACTTTGGAATCCGGCCGACCGAAGGGCTGCCTGACGACAGGACAACCCATTTGTTATGACTGCAGATGCTATCCTGTTCGGACATCTACATTTATGGTAGGTACAAAACTGTACTTTCTTCATGTTTCACTGTTGCAGTCATTACATTTGGGTAGATTCCCAAAGCTATGGTTTGGAGGAAGAATGCAGATAGCATTAGGACCAGCTATAATGCCCTGCAAGACTGCAGTGCAAAGCCAGCTCTGGATTTAGAGAAAATTGGCAAATGGTAATGCTTGGTGAAAGTATGCACAGAGCTCCAGGTAGCAGCTTTTAGGATGTCCCTGGTAGGGGACGCCTCTGAGAAGGGCTGTAGAGGTAGATGCAGCCCTGATGGAGTGAGGTCTGATCCCCTGGGGGATAGGTTTTTCATGGTGCTTATATCAGAAATTAATTCAATGGCCTATCCATTTGGAAATGGTTTGCTTTGAAATAGCCTTCCCCTCTGCCCCTGCAGCAAATGTTAGCAGCAGTTGTTCAGATTTCCTTGGCGGTTTAGTCCTGTTCAAGTAGAATCTAAGTTGACTGTGCACATCTAAGGAATGCAGTATCCATTCCCCTTTGTTCTGTGGATTGGGAAAGAAGGTTGGCAAATGAATAGACTGATTAAGAGCCGCACTGGATACCACCTTGGGCATGAAGGATGGATTGGTTTTGAGGAACAGCCTGTCCGCATGAAAGGTGATGAAAGGCTCCACTGCCATAAGGGCCTGTAATTCAGATACCCTTCTAGCTGAAGTGATTGCTAAAAAGAAAGCTGTTTTCCAAGAAAGAAATTTTAAGTCTGCAGTAGCAGCTGGCTCGAAAGGAGGTAGAGTGAGTTTCTCCAAAACAAAGTTAAGGTCCTAGGGTGGGGTTGGAGCTCTCCTGGGTGGTCTCAAATTTTTCGTCCCTCTGAGGAACTGCTTGAGCAGTGGATGAAAGAAGAGGGGCGGTTCTGTGTTATAATGAGCTGTAATGGCTGAGGCGTGGGTTTTAATGGAGGAAGAAGACGGGCCCTTGTGAAGCATCTCAGTTAAGTATTGTAAAATCTCAAGTAAATTGGGCGCTGCTGTGCTCATACCTTGAGATTGGTTCCAGGCACAGAATCTTTTCCATTTTTCAGCATACATTTTTCTAGTACTAGGCCTCCTTGCCTCTAAAATGATATCCATCACAGTTTACTGAGGGATGGTAGAGGAAAGATTATTTAATTAGCCAGGCTGCAAGGTTCAGTGTTAGAAGCTGAGGGTGCAGAATCTGGTTCTCCTGCTGAGACAACAGGGTAGGAGTCTGAGGCAGGTGCCATGGGGATAACAGTGACACACTTCGCAGGAGGGGATACCAGTGTTGGCGTGGCCAGTCTGGAGCAATCAAAATCATCCTTGGTTTCCTGTTTGATTTTTAGTAGTACTTTGGAAAGCAGAGGCAGAGGGGGGAAGGCGTAGATTGATAGGTTTTTCCAGCAGAAGGACGGAGCATCCACTTTACAGGCTTGTTTTTGGGGAGTCTTTGTGCAAAATTTGTCCAACTGGTAGATGTCCTTAAAGGATGCATCTGCAGTCCTAACAAATGGGTTGTCCTGGCCTCAGGCAGCCCTTCGGTCGGCCGGATTCCAATGTCTGGGTCTGGCCTCGGCTGATGTCACACTTCACCCGACGTCATAGCTGCAGTTCAGCGGGTATAAAGGCATCAGCCGACGCCATTTTCCCTAGTCTTTCTTGCCGCGTGGCGCCCGAAGCAGAAGCTGTTCGCAAGTGCCGGTCGGTCAGAACCAGAGATTTCTACTACTGAAGACTTCTAAAAAGCTAAGTACCCCGTTGGGGACTCTTTCTTGCCTCAGCCGATGTCAGAAAAAGTGAATAACTGTTTAACTTGTGGGAAACGAATACCTCATAAAGATTTCCACTCTTACTGCCTACCTTGTTTAGGCCCAGACCACGACGTAGCAGCTTGTCTAGCCTGTGCTTCCTTCAACCGACGAACACTTAGACGTCGGTCGGAGTTTGCAGAGGAGTTTTCGCTCGCTTTTGCTTATATCATGCCGTCGGAGACTCCGACTTCACATTTAGCTAAAAGCGTAAGGAAAAGGACCGACACTCGCGGTTTCGGCCGAAACTGCGGTTACGCCAACCGCGAGTGTCTCTGTTTCGGCCGAAGCCGAGTCCGCGGTTCTTCCTTCGGCCAAAAGCATGCCTCCTCCTACCGAGGCCGCTTCCAGCATGGCTGAATCTGCTACTGAAAATCCACCTGCTCTTACAGTTTCTCAGGATTTATCAGATACTATCCCCTTAGATGTATCTACTCCTGCACGTGGAGCTGCTAGGCCCCCTGCATCCATGTCAGTAAGGCTTTTGCCAGGGCTAAAGCAGCTAAATCTTCAAAGGCTGTGCCTGCTAAAGCCCCCTCTCACAGGCCTAGCTCTAGTACTCAAATGCTTAGTCTAGCAGAGGATCTCATTTCTTTGATCAGGGGAACCCAGTCTCACCCTGACAAGGCCTCTCACCCACCTCCAGAGAAGAGGCTTAGAGCAGAGCCCCCTGAGCCAGTTTCTTCAGATTATTCCTCTGATGATTCAGAAAACACAAATCCTCCAGAGGGCCCTTACTCTCCATATGAGGACTCTGATGCAGAGGATTCCATACCTTCTGCCTCTCCTCCTGAGGAATTTTCTTTTGGGGAAACCTTGCATGCTATGAGGGAACAATTTCAATGGCAGGGCCAGGATTTTTCAGATTCTAGGAAAAGGCTTAGGACCGTTTTACATTTTCCACAGCATAGGCCTTTAGCTATTCCTCCAGTACTTACAGTTGTGGATGATGCATTTAATGATGCTTGTACTGCCCCTGACTCACTGCCTCCGGCCCCTGCTAAGCCCGACAGATACTACAGGGTTCCGGACACACATTATCATTTATACAAGGCTCCTATTGCAGATGCTGAAACTATTTCACAGGGCCCCAAAGCTGTAGCAGCTGCCTCTGCCAAAACCCCCCTCCCTCTGAAAGAGAATCTAGGGCATTGGAGAGATGGGGTAAAAAAGTTTATACTTCTGCTACTCTTTCGGCTAGGGCCTTAAACTGTCAATTCCACATGATTCAGTATCAGGAATTTCTGTTAGATCAGCTCACTAAAAAACTGTCCTCGCCTGAGCCTTTAGACCGTAAGTCCCTTCAGGATTTGGTGCATAACACTCAGCAGGTCAGTAATCATTCCTTAAAATGCGGCTAAGATGCACTGGAGGCTTCCTTTAGATCAGCTATGACTGGTACAGTGATCAGAAGGCATGCATGGTTAAAAGAGCAATCCTTACCAGACCATGTAAAGTCAAAGCTTCTAGATACTCCCATGGAAAAGCACAGTTTGTTTGGTTCCCCTGCACAACAAGTGTTGAAGAAGGTGGAAGAAAAAGCTAAATCTGTCCAGACAGTCAAGGATTTCTTACAGGTCCAGCCTCCGAGGTTTAGTAGGAACTGGCCTTCCAAGAATTGGTCCTTTCCAGACACCACCAGAGCACAGAGAAGCAGAAATAGACGCTCTAGAGGCAGAGGTCAATCCAGAGGTGCCTACAGGGGACGTCAGTGGCAGCCTAACAGCCAGAGAACTACTGCCACAGATCCAGCCACTACCACTTCTACAGGACAATCACAGTGACTTGGCTCTGAAACCGCCTACCAGGGAACAACTGGCAGCACCCTTAGGCGGAAAATTAACCTTATTTTCAGTAAATTGGCATTACATTACAGGAGACAAATGGATTTTACAGACAATAGACAAAGGCTACAGGTTTCACTTCCATGCTCTTCCAAGGAAGAGAGGAATGCCAAACCTACCTCCAAATCAAAGGACAAACGCTCTACAGCAAATAGACCACTTACTAAGGATGAGAGCTATAGAAAAGGTACCGCCTATGGAACAAGGACAAGGATTTTATTCAAGGCTTTTCCTAGTACCAAGAAAGGAAAACCAATGGAGACCTATCCTCGACCTGTCCACTCTAAACACATATCTCATTGTTCCAAAATTCAAAATGCTGACCCTACAGCAACTTCTTCCCATGCTGGGCAAGGAGTCTTGGCTGGTGACTCTGGATCTCAAGGAGGCATACCTGCACGTCCCCATACGACCAAATTGCAGAAGATACCTCAGATTCCTTGCAGGATCAGAGCATTATCAATTCTCAGCATTGCCTTTTGGCTTATCTACTGTGCCCAGAGTATTCACAACATGCCTGGCATCAGTACTTGCTCATTGCAGTCGTTGGGGAATTCAAATTTATCCATACCTGGACGACTGCCTGTTACAAGCGGACAGCAAAGACAAATTAACAAAAGATTTAAAAAAGGTTATTCACCTGCTGCAAGCCCTGGGATACACAGTCAACACAAAAAGTCAAGGCTGATACCATCCCAAAGGATAACCTTCCTGGGTGCAGAACTGGACACATCAAACCAGATGGCATTCCTCACAGCAGAAAAACAGATGCAGCTACCACTCTATTTCATGGCATTAACAAGCATAGAACCACCTTACAGCAAGGAAAATCCTGCAAGCCCTGGGTTACATGGCATCCTGCATAATATTAATCCCACATGCCAGGCTACATATGAGGAAGTTGCAATGGTACCTGAGGAATTTATGGTCTCAGCACAAGCACAGCCTAGAAACCCAAATTCCAATAATTCCATGCCTGAAGCAAGAATTCCAGTGGTGGGCCCAGGCCTGTCAATTGAACAAAGGACTGCCCTTCCACAGGCCTCACCCAAGCCAGACTATCACCACGGACGCCTCAGACCTCGGTTGGGGGGCACACATGGTGGACAAGTGCATACAAGGCTTATGGACTCAAGACCAGATGAACCTACACATAAATCAAATGGAGATGCTGGCAGTAAAACAGGCAATTCAGACATTCAGACCATTTCTTCAACAGGGTCATTTGCTGATAAGGACGGACAACACCACAGTTATGTGGTATATCAACAAACAGGGAGGCACACATTCATATCCTCTATGCCGGATGGCAGTAGACCTCTGGAATGTGGCCCTGAGCCTCAACATTCAGCTCCAAGCCATATTTGTGCCAGGAAAAGAAAATATTCTAGCAGACACCTTAAGCAGAACCACCACGGATGCCCACGAATGGATGCTGCATCCAGACATCTTCAAAACCATCACAAGAAAATGGGGACTGCCAGAAATAGACCTGTTCGCATCCCCACACAACCACCAATTGAAAAAATTCTGCACAAGGACATACCACCCACTTGCTTGGAAGGTGGACACCCTATCCTTCATTTGGGAAAACCTGACAGCATATGCATTCCCACCTCTTCCTTTGATGCACAAAGTGCTACTGAAGATCAAAGAAGAACACCCGAGGATCATCTTGATAGCTCCAGACTGGCCAAGGCAACATTGGTACCCGCTACTGAGGAGTATGTCCCGGGAACACGCATGGCCTCTACCCCTACTACCTCTACTGCTAACACAGAACAACTTCAAAATCCTGCATCCAAACTTGAAAACACTGCAGCTAGCTGCTTGGAACATTACATAAGGAAAAATAACCCAGATTTATCTCAAAGGGTTAAAGACACTCTCTTGGAGGCTCGCAGACCTTCAACAAGGAAAACTTATACAGCAAAATGGAAAAGATACCTCATTTGGAGTGCAACAAAAGGAGTGGGTGCATCACTGGCAAACATAGCTAACATGCTGGAATACTTAGCAGAGCTTTTCCACAAGGGTCTCTCTTACTCCTCCATTAAGATTCATGCATCAGCAATTTCAGCAGAATACAACATGGATCCTCCAGTCTTTTCTCAACCTCTACTCAGGCAGTTTCTCAGAGGAATTAAAAATGTAAAGCCACCAAGGAAACCTCCATTGCCTACATAGGACTTGAACTTTGTGTTAGAAAAGTTGACACTTCCCCCTTTTGAACCAGCAGCAACAGCAGAATTACAGTACTTATCTTGGAAGACTGCATTCCTGCTTGCAATCACTTCAGCTAGAAGGGTTTCTGAATTACAGGCATTAATGGCAGTACAGCCCTTCCTTATCTTCCATCAGGATAGTGTCCATGAGAACTAATCCTACCTTTATGCCAAAGGTGGTCTCCAGGGTATCATTAAACCAAGCAATACACCTACCAACTTTCTTCCCCAACCCACAGAACAGGGGGGAAAGATTTCTGCATACCTTGGATGTGCACAGACAATTGCGCTACTACCTGGACAGAACCAAGAACAATAGAAAAACTGACCAGCTTCTGGTAGCATATGCAACAGGAATGGAAGGAAAAGCAATTTCAAAACAAACAATCTCAAAATGGATAGGAAATTGCATTAGATTCTGTTACTCTCTTCATGGAAAGGCAACTCCAGAAAACATCAGACCTCACTCCACAAGGGCTACAGCCACTACTACAGCTTTCTTACGAGGAGTGGCTACCAAAGACATTTTAGAGGCTGCTACTTGGAGCTCCGTGCATACATTTGCCAAGCATTATAATCTACCTTTATACTCAAGATCCCGAGCAGGTTTTGCCACTGCTGTTTTGCAAGGGATCTTAACTACACCATAAACTCTTAGTGCCCCCTCCCCCAGTTTGGCTATGGTATTCTACCCATTTGTTAGGACTGCAGATGCATCCTTGAAGGACATAGTACAGTTTTGTACCTACCATAAATGTAGATGTCCGAGAGGTATGCATCTGCAGTCAGGATTACCCACCCTCCTTCCCCTCTGTGGTACTCCTAGGGTATTTGCCCATCTTGTAGCTAGCTGGGGGAATCTATTATGGTGTATTTGTTTGTATATATGTATATACATGTTTATTTCTATTTGCTCTCTATTGTTTGGAAACATTTGCATTTATCCAAATTTAGCCTTCCTAGAGGGCACCTGGCATCTGGGACAAGAAACACTGAGGAAAATGGCGTCGGCTGATGCCTTTATACCCGCTGAACTGCTTCTATGACGTCGGGTGAAGTGCGACATCAGCCGAGGCCAGACCCAGACTTTGGAATCCGGCCGACCGAAGGGCTGCCTGAGGCCAGGACAACCCATTTGTTAGGACTGCAGATGCATACCTCTCGGACATCTACATTTATGGTAGGTACAAAACTGTACTTTCTGGGGAGTGGCAAACATTTCTGTATCTGAGCTCCCCCATTTGCTTGTCAACATGTTATAAATCCTTGGTTCCAGTTTCCACTTGTATGGGTCCATGATTTTTCTGCTTAGTCCGTCTGCCAGTGTATTTAATTTTCCTGGCAGGAATTGAGCTTGTAGGTGCACTTGGTAGCTTAAGGCTGTGTTCCACAATGCCATGGCTAGTCTGCAGAGGGGGTAAGAATGTGTACCCCCTGGTTGTTTATGTACCACATAACAGTGGTGTTTTCCATCTTTACTATAAGTTGTCCTGAAGAATGTGGTCCTTGAAGGCTGTCTGAGCATATTCTGTACAGCTAACATTTTTTTTGATTGATATGCAGGTGCATTTGACTTGGGTTCCATTTGCCCTGCATGCACTTCCATGCCAGGTGAGCCCCCCCATGCATAGTTTGATGCGTCTGTTGTTAGGGTTTGGGTGGCAGGGGCTGGTGTGGAAGGTAGTCCCTTGTTTTGGTGGCACGCCTCTGCCCACCAAAGGAATTCTAGGCATAGGTAAGGTATGATAGGAATCATTGCTTCTAGAGCCTGAGAATGTTGACACCATAGGCTTTTTACCTACCAGTGTAGTTTCCTCATATGCAGTCTTGCATATGGAATTAGAAGAATGCAGGAGGCCATGCACCCCAAGGCTTGCAGTATTTGTCTTGCAGGTAGCAGGGTTTTTGTGGCCATTTGTTTGAAGTAGGTTGTCAAATGAATTTGTTTCTCTGGTGTGAGGTAAGCCCTCTTGGAAGTTGTATTCAAGCTTGCTCCCAGGAATTTAATTTGACAGGGTACCAGGTGTGATTTCTTTTCGTTTATGGTGTACCCCAGACAAGTTAGAACCATTTGTACAAAGGCCAGATGATTCAAAAGTATGTCCTGGCTTTCTGCCTGAATTAGACAATCATCCAGGTATGGGTATATTTGAATATTTCTTTGCCTGTAAAATGCAATAACTGGAGCTAGGCACTTTGTGAATACCGTGGGCTCAGTAGATAAGCCAAAATGCAGTGCAGAGAACTGAGTGCGTGTAGCCTTCTTTGATGCGTAGGTATCTTCTGCAAGATTCCCCGATTGGGATGTGCAGGTATGCTTCTTTTAAATGTAGTGTTGCCAACTAGGCATCTTTGCCTAGCGTAGGAAGTAATTGGTGAAGAGTCAGCATCTTGAAATTTGGAATTTCCAAAAAGGTGTTGAGTAGACAGATCCAGGATAGAACGCCATGAATTGTATTTTCTGGCTACCCAGAAAAGTCTCAAGTAAAAACCTTGTCCCTTTTCCAGTACCAGTTGAATAGCCCCCATGCTTAAGAGAGAAATTACTTGTTTTTGGGCCTCTGGCTACTGATTTGGGGGGGTAAGTCCGGCCACCCGCTTGGTGTTGGCAATGTGTGGAAGTGAAATCTGTACCCCTGGGACACTATATTTAAAACACATTTGTCCTGGGTAATGAATTCCCAGTTCTTTGCATGAAGAACAATCTTTCCCCCCAAAGGGGCAGTCAGTTAATAAATGTTTGGAAATTTTAAACAGAAGTCATTGAGACAGTTTACCATAGGGGGAGTGTTATTACTCCCAGATTTGGAAGTGGAGACCCCCCACTGCTTAGTCCTGTGTGTCCCCTGGGACTGAAACCTGGGGCTTTTGCTGTGTCTGGGTTTGGCTTGAGAAGACCTGGAAGGGGCTGGAAAAGACCAATTTTTAGAGGGTGAGTCCCTACTAAATCTAGGAGGCTGAACTTGTAAGAAATCTTTAACAGTTTGCATAGATTTAGCTTTATCTTCCATCTTTTTAAGAACTTCCTCATCCTTGATGCCAAACAGGCGTTCCTGATTTAAGGGAGCATCCAACAATCTAGCTTTAACATGATCAGGCAAAGATTGCTCCTTTAACCAAGCATGCCTTCTGAGTACAGAGCCAAGTAACATCAGCCCTGCAAGAGTCCTCTAATGAATTAAAACCACATTGCAAAGTACGTTTTCCAACTTGTTCAGCCGAATGCATTAAATCCTGTAATTTTTTATTTTACACACAGGAATCAACAACCGGTTCCTAAGAATGCTGACAAGGTTTTGAGACCCCCCAGGAGTTCTAGTCGATGCCATTGTGGTTGTTTTGGCCATGAAAAAAGGAGTTGGCTGAACAAAGCTCTAACTTCCATTCCTCGAACCGCAGAGCTCTTAATTACTTGTCGCATTTTACAGCCTCCAAAGAGATCTGATTACTGAGCTTAACCACCTCCCTTTCAGAGTTGATGCCAGCAGAGGACCTCAGTAAGGTGTCTTCCAAGCTCATCAGCTATTGCTACTTCCTCGATGAGGTTGATCTCCAATGTGTGCAGAGGGTACCTCTCGAGTGGCTGGTGCAGGCATTGCCTTGAGACGTCATGTGTGGATGTGGGTATGTGGGAGGCATCTTTTACTAATGCCCCTTTCGATGGTTCCTCGCATTTTGGACCATCAGTCAAATAAATCTTAACCCGCAGTGAGCAGGAAGGGAAGACGCTGTCTGCGGTCGGGCTCAAGTTTTATACCCCCAAAGGTACCTTTTCCAAAGCCAGTGAGGAGTTGAGAAGCTTTGGATCCAGAAGTCGCAGGGTTCCTTCCTTAGTGCTGCCTCTTCCAGAGGCAAAGGGGCAGATGATTCAATGGCAGACACCGCCCTAGAGATAGATGGGAGTCTTCAGAATCAGGACTCCAGGGATCCCTTCTCTGAAAAGCAGTTTCAGCAGCCCTGAGGTGTTGTCCAACTGTCCTGCCCAGGAGGCAGTTGGGAGTAGTTTTTCATCGCACCCAAATGCCTGGACATCTGTAACAAATGATCAGTGATTGCTCAAGATCATATCCAGGGGTTATTTTATTCCCTTTTCCCAAACTCCTCTAAATCCTAAGAGCGTTCTCCCTGGTGTGCCACACAGTTAGAGACAGCTGGCCCAGAGGAAGTTTTAGCACTGCTAGAAAAGAGCCATCCAGGAGGTCCTAGCAGGACAAAGAGGATCCAGAACTTATTCTCGCTTCTTTTTGGTGCCAAAAAAGGCTGGGGACCTGCATCCCATTCTGGACCTCGGTAGATTGAACTTATTCGTCAAGAAGTCAAAGTTTCAGATGGTTACTGTCCTGCTGCTGTTGCGGGACGATGATTGGATGTACTCCGTAGACCTCTAGGATGCCTATCATCATATCAAGATAGCCAAGCGTTCCAGGAGACATCTACGCTTCCGGATCAGAGCCAGTCATTTCCAGTTCAGAGCGCTAACATTCGGACTCTCCACAATCTCCAGGTGTTTACCAAATGCTTGGCTGTAGTAGAGTTCACCTGAGAATTGCGGGATTTCAGGTCTTTCTGTGCTTGGACAATTTGCTCCTCGTGGTAGACATTACAGTCAAAATGGCAAAGCTGAAGATATCTCCTGTGCAAAACCTAGAATTCATAGGGACCCATCTCAACACAGTCACAGAGATTGCAGCATTACCCCCTCACAGAGTGGACTTGATCAGTCAGTAGGTCAGGGCCATCCTGGATGGTCTATCACCATAGGCGCACCTCATCCTCACAGCCTTGGGGTCAATGTCGGAGGCCATTCTTCTCGTACCACTAGCAAGATGTATGCAAGTGCTTCAGTGGATGCTAGCGATTCACTCGTCCATTCTGTCTCATCTGATGTCTATGCCAATTCCGTTGACATCTGTTTGAAGACTGCATGTGCAATGGTGGCTTCGGTCATTGGATGTATTATAAGGCAGACCATTTTCTCTTCTCCTACTCACGGCCACAGTGACCATGGACGCTTCTCTGAGGGGGGGGGGTTATTTTCATTGCAGAATCATCCAAGAAATGTGGTCCCCAACAGAGACCAAATTGCACATAAATATTTTAGAGATGAAGGCAGTCCTCACGTTGCAAGCCTTTCAGGATTGCCTTCCTCTGAGAAAAGTGGCTGTGCATACAGACAACATGTCGGTGGTCTGGTATGTTAAGCAAGGGGGAATACAGTGTTCTAAGTCATTACATTTGGGTTATCCTGCTGGCAGGTTGCCCTCAGTTGGCATGAATTCCAAAGTCTTGGGTCCTGCGTTGGTTGCTGTCGCCTCTTCCCTGATGTCAGTTCGTCAGGGGTATAAAAGATGCAGCTGATGCCATTTTATTCAGTCTTTCTTGCTGTGCAGTGCCCGAAGCAGAAGCAGTTCGCAAGTGCCGGTTGGCCGACTCCTGAGATTTTCATGTTCGAGTTTCAGATCCAAAGTCTTCATTAAAAGCCAAGTACCTCATTGGGGAAACTTTTTTCTTGCTCCAGACCGATGTCAGAAAAAGTTAATAATTGTATTTCTTGTGGGAAGCAAATACCTCTTGAGGACTTTCATTCTTTCTGTATTCCTTGCTTAGGCCATGACCATGGCGTTGCCAGTTGTTGGTTTTGTGCTAGATTTAACCAACGCATTATTAAGCGTCTGTACGATTTTGCATTAAGCTATTTTGGGCGAAGATTTAATTTATACAATGTCGTCGTTTAGCCACCCGACTACTGGCGTTCACAAAAAAGAAAAAGACAGGCAACAGAGGTCCAAAACCGACGAAGCTTCTCCTAAGCAAGTCGCTGGTTCTCAGTGAGGCACTTTCGCAGCCCCTGACGCCCACTACTTTAGAGTCGTAGGCCGCTACCGACTCCCACGTGGAGTGGGCCAGGCCACTGGAAACTCAAGGTATTGGAGCCTCAGAGATTATTCTCTCAGATGGGTCTGGAGCCGATGAGCAGGCATCGGCTTCTGAGGATGCATTCAGACCTAAACAGTTATATATTAAACCGACTTCAAAGACTAAAACACCTTTAAAGGCAAAGAAACAAGTTCACCAGCCACGAGAACAGGCCACCATGCCAAAAAAACAGATGATCAAAATGTTCGAAGACTTAATTACTTTGATCAGGGGTTCCCATCTCCCCATCCCCTGATAAGAGGCCTAGGCAAGTGACAGACTATGAATCTTCAGATCAGGTTTCCATTTCTTCTGATCAGGAATATTCTCTTCCCTCCCTATGAGGATTCTGATGCTGAAGAATCAATTCCTTCAGCTTCTCCTCCTGAGGACTACTCTTTTGGGGAAACCTTGCATACCATGAGGGAGCACTTCCACTGGGACAGCCAAGATTTTTCAGAATCTAAGAAAAGGCTCAAACTTCCTTTAACTACCTCTACACAGGCCTCTAGCTATTCTACGTGTGTTGGACATTGTAGATGATGTGTTCTCTGAGTCTAGTCTGACCCTTGACTCTCTACCTCCAACTCCTGTTAAGCCGGACAAATACTACAGGGTCCCTGACTCTCATAAATTCCTTTTCAAAAACCCTACTGCAGACCCAGAAACTATTTCTCAGGGTCCAAAAGGGGTCAAGGCTTCTACTGCAAAAAACCCTACCCCCTCTGACAGGGATTCTAGGTCACTGGATAGATGGGGAAAAAAGATTTACACAGCTCCTACTTTGGCTGTAAGGGCATTAAATTGCCAGTTGCATATGCTCAAATAGCAGCAATGTATCATGACACTGCTTAAACAGAAAATGATGGCAATTTCAGAATGTGCAGAAAACAAAGAAATGCAGGATTTTTTTGCATGCAGCTGAACAAGTTGGAAAGCATACTTTGCAATGTGGATGTCCTTCAAGGATGCATCTGCAGTCCTTACAAATGGGTTGTCCTGTCGTCAGGCAGCCCTTCGGTCGGCCGGATTCCAAAGTCTGGGTCTGGCCTCGGCTGGTGTCGCACTTCACCCAACGTCATAGCTGCAGTTATTCGGGTATAAAGGCATCAGCCGACGCCATTTTCCTCAGTCTTTCTTGCCGCGTGGTGCCCGAAGCAGAAGCTGTTCGCAAGTGCCGGTCGGTCAGAACCAGAGATTACTACTACCGAATACAACTTCGAAGACTTCTAAAAGCTAAGTACCCCGTTGGGGACTCTCTCTTGCCTCAGCTGATGTCAGAAAAAGTGAATAACTGTTTAACTTGTGGGAAACAAATACCTCATAAAGATTTCCACTCTTGCTGCTTACCTTGTTTAGGCCCAGACCACGACGTAGCAGCTTGTCTAGCCTGTGCTTCTTTTAACCGACGGATGCTTAGACGTCGGTCGGAATTTGCTGAACAGTTTTTCGGTTCTGATTTTGCTTATAAGATGCTGTCGGATCCTCCGACTACACAAATAACCAAAAAACGCAAGGAAAAGGACCGACACTCGCGGTCCGCGGTTTCTGCTGAAACCGTGGTTAAGCCAACCGCGAGTGTCTCGGTTTCGGCTGAAACCGAGCAAGCGGTTCTTCCTTCAGCCGAAAGCATGCCTTCTACCGAGGCTTCTTCTAACCTCGTGGAATCGGCTTCTGAAATCCAACCTGCTGTTGCGATTTCTCAGGAATTATCAGACACTATTCCCTTGGATATTTCTACTCCTGCACGTGGAGCTGCTAGGCCTCCTGCAGCCATGTCTATTAAGGCCTTTGCCAGGGCTAAAGCAGCTAAAGCTACAAAAACTGCGCCTGCTAAGACCCCTACTCACAGGCCCAGTTCCAGTTCCCAAATGCTTTCTTTGGCAGAGGATCTTATCTCCTTAATCCGGGGATCCAAACCTCATCCAGACAGGGCCTCTCATCCACCTCCAGAGAAGAGGCCTAGAGCAGAGCCCCCTGAGCCGGTGTCCACAGATGATTCCTCTGATGATTCAGACAATACAGACCCTCCAGAGGCTCCTTATTCCCCTTACGAAGACTCTGATGCTGAAGAGTCTATCCCTTCTGCCTCTCCACCTGAGGAATTTTCCTTTGGGGAAACCTTGCATGCCATGAGGGAACAATTTCAGTGGCAGGGTCAAGATTTTTCAGACTCCAGGAAAAGGCTTAGAACCTTTTTGCATTTTACCACAACACAGGCCTTTAGCTATACCTCCGGTTCTCTCTGTTGTAGATGATGCATTTAATGATGCTTGCACTGCTCCTGATTCTTTACCTCCGGCCCCTGCTAAGCCCGATAGGTTCTACAGGGTCCCGGACACACACCACCATTTATACAAGGCTCCTTTTGCAGATCCCGAGACTATCTCCCAGGGACCTAAGGCTGTAGCTTCTACCTCTGCTAAAAACCCTCTCCCCTCTGAAAGGGAATCCAGGTCCTTAGAGAGATGGGGTAAAAAAGTTTACACTTCTGCTACTTTGTCAGCCAGGGCCTTGAACTGTCAATTCCACATGATACAATATCAAGAATTTATGCTAGACCAGTTAACTAAAAAACTGTCCTCTGATGAACCATTTGATAAGAAATATGTTCAGGAAATGGTACATAACATTCAGCAGGTTAGTAACCATTCTTTAAAATGCGGCTATGATGCACTGGAGGCTTCCTTTAGATCAGCCATGACTGGCACAGTTATCAGAAGGCATGCCTGGTTGAAAGAGCAGGCCTTACCGGACCATGTCATATCAAAACTATTAGATGCACCCATGGACAAGGCCAACTTATTTGGTTCTCCTGCACAACAGGTAATGAAGAAGATGGAGGAGAAGGCAAAATCTGTACAAACAGTGAAAGATTTCTTACAGGTCCAACCTCCAAGGTTTAGCCGGAACTGGCCCTCCAAAAATTGGTCCTTTCCAGACTCCTCTAAAGCACAGAGAGGCAGGAATAGGCGATCAAGAGGCAGAAACCAATCCAGGGGTGCCTACAGGGGACGCCAGTGGCAGGGTAACAACCAGCGAGGCACAGACGCAGCCACCACCACTGCAACAGGACAATCACAGTGACTTGGCTCTGGCACCGCCTACCAGGGAACAACTACAAGCACCCTTAGGCGGAAAGCTAGCTATATTTTCAAAAACTGGCATTACATCACAAGGGACAAGTGGATTTTGCAAACTATAGACCAAGGTTACAGGTTTCATTTCCATACTCTACCAGGAAAGAGAGGAATGCCAAACCTACCACCAACTCAAAAGGCAGAAGCTCTAAAACAAATATCTCAGTTATTACAGATGAGAGCTGTGGAAAAAGTACCATCTATGGAACAAGGAAAGGGATTTTACTCCAGACTCTTCCTGGTACCAAGAAAAGAGAGCAAATGGAGGCCTATTCTCGACCTGTCCGCTTTAAACACATTCCTCATTGTTCCAAAATTCAAAATGCTGACTCTACAGCAGCTTCTTCCCATGCTGGGCAAGGAGTCTTGGCTGGTAACTCTAGATCTCAAGGAGGCATACCTGCACGTCCCCATTCGACCAAATTGCAGAAGATACCTCAGATTTCTTGCAGGATCAGAGCATTATCAATTCTCAGCATTGCCCTTTGGCTTATCTACTGCGCCCAGAGTGTTCACGAAATGCCTGGCATCAGTAATTGCCCATTGCAGGCTTCAGGGAATACAAATCTACCCCTACCTGGACGACTGCCTGATACAAGCGGACAGCACAAACAAGCTAACAGAAGACTTACAAAGAGTCATTTACCTGCTACAAGCCCTGGGATATACAGTCAATATAAAAAAGTCAAGACTGATACCATCCCAAAGAATAACCTTTTTGGGTGCAGAACTGGACACAACAAAACAAATGGCATTCCTAACGGTAGAAAAACAACAGCAAATACCTCTCTACTTCTTGGCATTAAAAAAGCAGAACCATCTTACAGCAAGAAAAGTACTGCAAGCCCTGGGCTTCATGGCATCCTGCATAATACTGGTACCTCATGCCAGACTGCATATGAGAAAGCTACAGTGGTACCTAAAGAATTTATGGTCTCAACACGAGCACAGCCTAGAAACCAAAATTCCAATAATCCCATGTCTACAGCAAGAGTTCCTATGGTGGGCTCAGGCCTGCCAATCAAACACAGGATTGCCCTTCTACAGCATTCAACCAAGCCAAACCATCACGACGGACGCCTCAGACCTCGGTTGGGTGGCCCACATGCTGGACAAGTGCATACAAGGCTTATGGACTCAAGACCAGTTGCACCTGCACATAAATCTAAAGGAAATGCTGGCAGTAAAATTGGCAATCCAGGCATTCAGAACATTCCTCCAAGAAGTCCAGTTGATGATAAGGACAGACACCACCACAGTGATGTGGTACATCAACAAACAGGGAGGCACACATTCATACCCTCTATGCCGGATGGCACTGGACCTATGGAATGTGGCTCTGAGCTACAACATTCAGTTACAGGCAATTTTTGTACCGGGAAAAGAAAACATTCTAGCAGACATATTAAGCAGGACTACCACGGATGCCCACGAATGGATGCTGCATCCGGACATCTTCAAAGCCATTACAAAAAAATGGGGACTCCCAGAAATAGACTTATTTGCGTCCCCACAGAATCACCAACTAAAGAAATTCTGCACAAGGACGTACCACCCACTTGCTTGGAAAGTGGACTCCCTATCGTTCAGTTGGAAGAACCTGACAGCATATGCATTCCCACCACTTCCTTTGATGCACAAGGTGCTATTGAAGATCAAAGAGGACCGTCCAAGGATCATTCTGATAGCTCCAGACTGGCCAAGGCAACATTGGTACCCATTACTGAGGAGCATGTCTCTGGAACAAATATGGACACTACCCCTGGTTCCATTACTGTTAACACAGAACAACTACAACAACCTGCACCCAAACCTGAAAACTCTGCAGCTGACTGCCTGGAACATTGCATAAGATCAATTAACCCACAGTTATCACAAAGGGTTAAAGACATTATCCTTGAGGCTCGCAGACCCTCAACAAGAAAAAATTATGCAGCAAAATGGAAACGATATCACATTTGGAGTACTGCAAGGGGAGAAGATGTGTCACTGGTAAACATAGCCAGCATCCTGGAATACTTGGCAGAGCTTTTCCACTCAGGCCTGTCCTATTCTTCCATCAAGATACATGCATCAGCTATTTCAGCAGAATACAGCTTGGATCCTCCAGTCTTCTCACACCCTCTGCTCAGGCAGTTTCTGAGGGGAATCAAAAATGTAAAACCTCCTAGGAAACCACCATTGCCAGCATGGGACTTGAACTTTGTGCTAGAAAAATTGACACTTCCTCCTTTCGAACCAGCAGCAACAGCAGAGATGCAATACTTATCATGGAAAACTGCTTTCCTGCTGGCAATCACTTCAGCAAGAAGGGTTTCTGAACTACAAGCATTAATGGCAGTGCAACCCTTCCTGATCTTCCATCAAGATAGAGTGTCCATGAGAACAAATCCTACATTTATGCCTAAGGTGGTATCCAGAGTGTCTTTAAACCAGGCTATCCACCTACCTACATTCTTCCCCAACCCACAGAACAGGGGAGAAAGACTGTTGCATACCTTGGATGTACATAGACAGTTGCGCTACTACCTGGACAGGACCAAGAGCAACAGAAAAACTGACCAGCTACTGGTAGCATATGCAACAGGAAGGGAAGGAAAAGCACTTTCAAAACAGACAATCTCAAAGTGGATAGGAAATTGCATTAGATTTTGTTACTCTTACCATGGAAAGAAAACTCCAGAAAACATCAGGCCTCACTCTACAAGGGCTACAGCCACTACCACAGCCTTCTTACGAGGAGTGGCTACCAAGGACATTATAGAGGCTGCTACTTGGACCTCCGTGCATACATTTGCCAAGCATTATAATTTACCTTTATACTCTAGATCCCAAGCAGGTTTTGCCTCTGCTGTTTTGCAAGGGATCCTAACTACACCATAAGCTCTCCTGTTACCTCCTCCCCTAGTTTGGCTATGGTATTCTACCCATTTGTAAGGACTGCAGATGCATCCTTGAAGGACATAGTACAGTTTTGTACCTACCATAAATGTAGATGTCCGATAGGAATGCATCTGCAGTCAGGATTACCCGCCTTCCCCTCTGTGGTACTCCTAGGGTATTTGCCCACCTTATAGCTAGCTGGGGGGGATCTATTATGGTGTATTTGTTTGTATATATGTACATACATGCTTATTTTTGTGTTTGCTCTCTACCATTTGGAAACATTGGCATTTATCCAAATTTAGCCTTCCAAGAGGGCACCTGGCATCTGGGGCAAGAAACACTGAGGAAAATGGCGTCGGCTGATGCCTTTATACCCAAATAACTGCAGCTATGATGTCGGGTGAAGTGCGACACCAGCCGAGGCCAGACCCAGACTTTGGAATCCGGCCGACCAAAGGGCTGCCTGACGACAGGACAACCCATTTGTAAGGACTGCAGATGCATTCCTATCGGACATCTACATTTATGGTAGGTAGAAAACTGTACTTTTTGATTCTCTGGAGGCCTCCTGCAAGGCTGCTGTTACAGGTTCTGTCATTAGGAGGCATGCTTGGTTAAAGGAACAAAATCTGCCTGACCATGTTAAAGCAAAATTATTAGATGCTCCTTTACAATATGATACCTTGTTTGGTGTTAAGGCAGAAGAGGTGTTAAAGAAAATGGAGGACAAAGCTAAATCTATGCAGATGGTCAAGGATTTCTTACAGGTACAGCAACCTAGATTTAGCAGACACTGGCTTACAAAGAATTGGTCCTTTCCAGTCTCAGACAGGCCTCAAAGGGGCAGATCCGGACACCCCAGAGGCAGATCACAGCCGCAGGGATCCTACAGGTCTAAGCAGTGGAGTGCTTCTACCTCCAAAGGTGGAGAAGACAAATCACAATCGTACAGGAAACAGTCCCAATGACTTCCCCCTGCCTGCACCAAGCACTTATCTTCTGGCAGCACCCTTAGGGGGAAAACTAGCACTTTTTTCTCAAAATTGGCACATTATAACAGAGGGCAAATGGATTCTAGGCATAGTGTCACAAGGCTACAAGTTTCATTTCCATACCCTGCCAAGGGCAAACGGTTGGCCAAACCTGCCAAAAAATCAGTGGGCAGAGGCTTAAAAACAAGTCGCAGCTCTCATGGACATGAGGGCTATTCAACAAGTGCCACAGCAAGAGCAGGGACAAGGATTTTACTCGAGACTGTTCTTGGTACCCAGAAAGGACAAAGCATGGAGACCAATACTGGACCTATCTATTCTAAACACTTTCCTGGATATACCAAAATTCAAGATGTTGACCTTACATCAGCTTCTGCCCATGCTGGGCAGCAAGGCTTGGTTTGTGACTTTAGACCTAAAAGAGGCATACCTGCATGTCCCAATCCGACAATCATGCAGAAGATACCTCAGATTCAAGGCTGGCTTAAAGCATTACCAATTCTCTGCACTGACCTTTGGCTTATCTACTGCTCCCGGGGTCTTCACAAAGTCCCTGGCACCAGTAATTGCTTACTGCAGAGAAAGAGGAATACAGATATATCCTTACTTGGACGACTGCCTCATACAAGCAGCTAACAAGGACATTCTACTACAGCATCTGACGTTTGTGATAAGACTTTCAACATGCCTAGGGTACACAGTCAACAAAAATAAATCAAAACTAGTATCCTCTCGAGATAATATTCTTGGGTGCAAGGTTAAATACAACTGCCCAGATGGCTTATCTCACTCCAGACAAACAATGGCAACAGGCTACTTATTTCAAGGAAATGGCAACAAAGGCCCAGTTATCTGCAAGGTAAATTCTGCAGGCTTTGGGTTTCATGGCATCCTGCATATGAGGAAAATTCAATGGTACCTAAAAAGTGTCTGGACACAACGTTGCCACAGTCTGGAAACAATGGTTAACTCTAATTTCCTGCTTGCAACAGGAGTTTCGATGGTGGGCAAAGGCTTGTCACCAAAACAAGGGACAGCCATTCTCACTACCCCCAGCCAGGCAGAGTCTAACGACGGATGCATCAGATTATGCCTGGGGGGCACACATGGCAGGAAGAGGCATTCAGGGCATCTAGTCCACAAACCAAAAGCATCTACATATCAATCAAAAAGAGATGCTAGCTGTTCAAAATACCCTGACAGCCTTCAAGGACCTACTTCATCCGGGGCAACTACTGATAGACAGACAACACCACAGTCATATGGTACATAAACAAGCAGGGGGGCACTCATTCTTATCTGTGCAGACTAGCCATGGCCTTATGGGACACAGCATTGACTTACCAAGTTGATCTACAGGCACAATTCCTGCCAGGAAAGGGAAATACTCTGGCAGACAAACTAAGCAGAAACCTCATGGATCCCCACGAGTGGCACCTGGATCCACAAGTCTTCAGCATGATAACAAAGAAATGGGGATGCCTGGATATAGATCTATTTGTCTCCCCTCAAAACAATCAACTAAAAAGATTCTGCACAAGGACTTCTCACAGACAAGCTTGGAAAGTGGACGCCTTCTCTTTCAACTGGACAAACCTATCAGTATATGCCTTTCCTCCACTGCCTCTCCTCCCCAAGGTACTCCTAAAGGTCAGGCAGGAGAAACCAAAAATGATTCTGATTGCCCCAGACTGGCCACGCCAGTAGTGGTATCCAATCTTAAGGAACTTGTCCCAATGCCCAGCCTGGACCTTGCCTCAAATACCTCATCTACTGTCTCAGCAAAACAATCAGATTCTGCACAGCCAACTCAGGACCCTAAACCTGGCAGCATGGTGGATAATGTAGCCATACAAACCACACCTCTCAGTAAAGCTGTGATGGATGTCATTTTAGAAGCCAGAAGGCCTAGTACTAGAAAATCCTATGCTGGGAAATGGAAGAGATTTCGCTCTTGGAACCAAGCTCAAGGAACTGATACAGCTGTCCCAAAGATTTCTCAGATTTTGCAATACTTAACTGAGATGCTGGAAAAAGGCCCATCTTTTTCATCATTTAAAATTCATGCCTCTGCCGTTTTGGCTCATTGCAATGCAGAGCCACTTCTCTTCTCATCCTTTATTAAGGCAGTACCTCAGAGGAGCCAAAAACTTAAGTCCTCCAAGGGGAATGCGATTACCTGCATGGGACCTCAATTATGTCTTGGAAAAACTCACCTTACCTCCTTTTGAGCCAGGTGCTACTGCGGTTATAAAGTTTTTATCTTGGAAAACAGCTCTGCTCATAGCAATAACTTCTGCAAGACGAGTTTCAGAGCTACAGGTTCTCATGGCTGTGGAACCCTTTATCATTTTTTATCCAGACAGGATCTCTGAGGACAAACCCTACATTTATGCCTAAGGTGGTATCCAGTGTAGCCCTTAACCAAACAATTCATCTGCCAACTTTTTATCCAAATCCACAGAACAAGGGGGAGAGATTTCTGCATTCTTTGGACGTACATAGACAGCTTAGATTCTACTTGGACAGAACCAAAGTTTTCAGAAAGACAGAGCAGTTACTAGTGGCATATGCTGCAGGATCACAAGGAAAGGCCATCTCAAAGCAGACCATTTCAAAGTGGATAGGCCACTGCATTTGATGTCCTTCAAGGATGCATCTGCAGTCATAACATATGGGTTGTCCTGCCTCAGGCAGCCCTTTGTTCGGCCGGATTCCAAAGTCTGGGTCTGGCCTCGGCTGATGTCGCACTTGCTCCGACGTCAGAACATCTGGGGTATAAAAGCATCAGCCGATGCCATCTTCCTCAGTCTTTCTTGCCGTGCGGTGCCCGAAGCAGAAGCAGTTCACAAGTGCCGGTCGGCCAGCTCCTTTGATTCAGCTACCGAAGACTTCGAAAAAGCTAAGTACCCCGTTGGGGACTCTTTCTTGCCTCAGCCGATGTCAGATAAAGTAAATAATTGTTTAACTTGTGGGAAACAAATACCTCATAAGGATTTCCACTCTTACTGTCTACCTTGCTTAGGCCCAGACCACGACGTCTCAGCCTGCTCTGCCTGTGCTTCCTTCAACCGACGAACGCTCAGGCATCGGTCGGAGTTTGCAGAGGAATATTTTGGGGCTAACTTTGCATATATAATGCCGTCGGAGACTCCGACTTCACATGTAGTTAAAAAACAGAAGGACAAAGACCGACCCTCGTGGTTTCGGCTGAAACCTCAGTCAGGCCTACCGCAAGTGTCTCGGTTTTGGCTGAAACAGAGTCCTCGGTGCTTCCTGTTACCGAATCCTTACAACTGACCACCTCTGTCTCGGAGGCTCCGGCCGAGTCTGTTATTGAACTACCTATGGAAACCGGTGTCCAGGACATGTCCGACACCATTCCTTTAGACAAGTCCACCCCTGCACGTGGTGCAGCCAGACCCCCTGCATCCATGTCCATTAAGGCCTTCTCTAGGGCTAAAGCTGCCAAACTTGCCAAAGCTTTGCCTCCCAAGTCTACCTCTCAGAGGCCTTCTACCAGCACTCAAATTCTCAGCTTAGCAGAGGACCTTATCTCCTTAATTAGAGGTTCTCAACCTCACCCGGACAGGGGCTCTCTTCCACCTCCAGATAAAAGGCCCAGGGTTGAGCCCTCTGACCCCCACTCTTCAGATGAGTCTACGGATGAATCTGTGTTGTCAGCACCAGCAGGAGGCTTATTCGGCCTACGAGGATTCTGATGCTGAAGAATCTATTCCTTCGGCCTCCCCTCCTGAAGAGGTTTCTTTTGGTGAGACACTGCATTCCATGAGAGAGCATTTCCAATGGCAGGGCCAGGAATTTTCTGATTCCAGAAAAAGATTAAGGACCTTTTTGCATTTACCTCAGCATAGGCCTTTGGCTATACCTCCGGTTTTCAATGATGATGATGTGTACTCTGATGCTAGTACAGCCCTTGATTCTCTCCCTCCAGCTCCTGCCAAACCTGATAGGTACTACAGGGTTCCGGATTCTCACTTTCACCTGTACAAGGCCCACACTGCAGACCCAGAAACCATTTCACAGGGCCCTAAAGGGGTTGCAGCTACCACTGCTAAAAATCCTTTACCTTCTGAAAGGGAATCTAGAGCTTTAGAGCGATGGGGAAAGAAAGTTTATACTTCTGCAACTCTTTCTATGAGGGCATTAAATTGTCAATTCCATATGATTCAGTACCAAGAGTATTTGTTAGATGAGTTGTATAAGAAACTTTCCTCCTCTGAGCCCCTTGACCGTAAATCTCTTCAGGATCTGGTACATAACTCACAGCAGGTTAGCAACCATTTTCTGCAATGTGGCTGTGATGCACTGGAAGCTTCAGGTAGGTCAGCAATGACAGGGGCAGTTATACGAAGGCATGCCTGGTTGAAGGAACAAGCTCTACCGGACCATGTTCATATGTTCATAGGTTTATACTAGGCTATCTGCCCTAAGGCATTTATAAGCCTAGCCCAAAGTTATGTGGCTTACGCCACCCCTTATGTTAGAAATAATGTGCCCATTAGTTTGTTGTGCCTATGTCCAGCAGTGACACAGAGATGATTCCCCGGGGTAAACCTACGATCTCCCATCCACCGGTCAAGATTTCTCTTGAACAGAGCCAGCGAGGTGCTCTGCCTTACATGGACCGGGATTTTATTCCACAGCATGGGGAGTCTCTGGGTGATAAATCTATTCCTCCAGCACGTCCTATTTATATCCGTGCTAAGGGTTAAGTCACTTGCTCTAGTGGTTCTGATGGATTTGGATTTTTTGAGGTGGAGCATGTCCATTAGCTAAGCTCCTGGATGCTCCAATGGAAAAACAAAAATTATTTGGTTCCACAGCCCAGGAGGTCTTAAAGAAGTTTGAAGAAAAGGCAAAATCTGTGCAAACAGTCAAGGATTTTCTGCAGGTACAACCACCGAGATTCAGCAGAAACTGGCCTACTAAGAATTGGTCCTTTCCAGATTCAGACAGATCACAGAGAGGCAGGAACAGACATACCAGAGGTAGGGGGCAAGCTAGAGGCCACTACAGAGGTTGTCAGTGGCAGCCACCCAACCAGAGAGGTAGTGCAGCTACAGCAACTACAACTGCTACACCAGGACAAACACAATGACTTACTTCTGACTCCACCGACCAGGGCTCAATTAGAAGCACCATTGGGCAGAAAGCTTTCTTTATTTTCAGAAAATTGGCATTACATTACAAGGGACTCATGGACACTGCAAATAATAGACAGAGGATACAGGTTCCATTTCCACACATTGCCAAAAAGACAAGGAATGCCAGACCTGCCACCAAATCAGAGGGCGGAGGCTTTGAAGCAAATCACCAAATTACTACAAATGAAAGCCATAGAAAAGGTTCCTCTATCAGAACAAGGCCAAGGTTTTTATTCAAGGCTATTCCTTGTTCCAAGAAAAGAAAATCAATGGAGGCCTATTCTCGATCTGTCCACAATGCACACTTACCTCATTGTGCCGAAATTCAAAATGCTGACCCTACAGCAACTTCTTCCCATGCTGGGCAAAGAGTCTTGACTGGTGACTCTAGATCTCAAGGAGGCATACCTGCATGTCCCCATTCGACAAAGTTGCAGAAGACACCTCAGATTTCTTGCAGTATCAGAGCATTATCAATTCTCAGCATTGCCCTTTGGCTTATCTACTGCGCCCAGAGTGTTCACGAAATGCCTGGCATCAGTAATTGCACACTGCAGACTTCAGGGGATTCAAATCTACCCATATCTGGACGACTGCCTGATACAAGCGGACAGCAAGACAAAATTGGTAAAGGACTTGGACTATGCCATCTAGCTACTACAGGCCTTGGGATACACAGTCAACATCCAAAAATCAAGACTGGTGCCATCCCAAAGGATAACCTTTTTGGGTGCAGATCTGGATACAAACACCCAAATGGCCTTTCTCACAGAAGAGAAGCAGAAACAACTTCCAGATTACTTCAAGAATCTGATAAGACAAACTCAGCTAACTGCAAGGAAAATCCTGCAGGCCCTGGGTTTCATGGCATCCTACATAATACTAATCCCACAAGCCAGGCTACACATGAGAAGATTGCAGTGGTACCTAAGGAGTGTATGGACTCAGCACAGCCACAGCTTAAACTCTGATTCCAATCATACTTTGCCTTCAGAAGGAATTCCTGTGGTGGGCTCTAGCCTGCCAGACCAACCGAGGGTTGCCTTTCTCGAAACCAAAAGCAAACCAAACCATCACCACGGACGCTTCAGACCGAGGTTGGGGAGCACACATGGAGGACAAATGTATCCAAGGCCTATGGTCTCAAGGGCAGATGCAAATGCACATAAACCAAAAGGAAATGCTGGCAGTTATGCATGCAGTTGAGGAAACCTTTCCTTCAACAAGGCCACCTGCTAATAAGGACAGAAAACATCACAGTTATGTGGTACATAAACAAGCAAGGAGGCACGCATTCCTACCCTCTATGCAGACTGGCTATGAATCTATGGGATCTTTGTTTGAAACAAAATATACAACTACAGGCCCAGTTCGTGCCAGGGAAAGACAATACTCTGGCAGACAGCTTAAGCAGAACTACCATGGATGCACACGAATGGATGCTGCACCCAGACATCTTCTTACTCATAACACAGGCATGGGGAAGGCCCGAGATAGATCTATTCGCCTCTCCCCACAATCATCAACTGAACATTTTTTGCACAAGGACATACCATCCACAAGCATGGAAGGTGGACTCTCTCATTCAGCTGGAAAGCCCGAAAAGTCTATGCTTTCCCACCAATCCCATTAATGTCCAAGGTTTTACTGAAGATCGGGGCAGAACAGCCAAAAGTGATTCTGATAGCTCCAGACTGGCCAAGGCAGCATTGGTACCCACTGTTGAAGAGCTGATCACAGACAAAACCGTGGCCTCTCCCATTATGGCCTCTTCTTCTGACGCAGAACAATTACAAGATTCTGCATCCCAACCTAAAGACCTTGCAGCTAACTGCCTGGAGAATACCATGACTCCTTCCCAGGACAGCTTATCCCAAAGGGTAAAGGACATTATTATGGAAGCTCGCCGCCCTTCCACAAGGAAGGCATACTCAGCAAAATGGAAAAGATTTCTCAGTTGGAACACAACAAAAGGCCTTGATGTGACAGTGATGAACATGGCACATATACTGGAATACTTAGAATTGTTCCACGATGGCCTGTTTTATTCTTCTATTAAAATACATGCCTCAGCAATTTCAGCAGAATACATTGTAAATCCTCCTGTCTTTTCGCATCCCCTCTTAAGACAATTTCTCAGAGGAATCAAAAACATCAATCCTCCAAGGAGACCACCTTTACCTACTTGGGACCTTAACTTTGTGCTGGAAAAACTAACACTTCCTCCATTTGAACCAGCAGCATCGGCAGATCCACAGTTTCTATCCTGGAAAACTGCATTCCTTCTGGCCATAACTTCAGCAAGAAGAGTATCTGAGTTACAAGCTTTAATGGCAGTGCAGCTATTTCTTATTTTTCATCAGGACAGAGTCTCATTAAGAACCAACCCAACCTTTATGCCAAAGGTGGTATCTAGAGTATCCTTGAACCAAGCAATTCATTTGCCTACTTTCTTCCCAAATCCACAAAATAAAGGGGAGAAACTTCTGCACACTCTGGATATCCATAGACAATTACGCTACTACTTGGACAGAACTAAAAGTTACAGAAAGACTGACCAACTGTTTGTAGCATATGCTGCTGGGACACAAGGAAAAGCAATTTCCAAACAGACAATCTCAAAGTGGATAGGAAATTGCATTCGCTTTTGCTACTCCTTTCATGGAAAGACTGTTCCTGTGAATATTAGGCCTCATTCCACGAGAGCCACAGCCAGCACTACAGCCTTCCTAAGAGGGGTGGCTACCAAGGACATTTTAGAAGCTGCTACCTGGAGCTCTGTGCATACTTTCGCCAAGCATTACAATTTACCCTTATACTCCAGATCCAGAGCAGGCTTTGCTACTGCAGTCCTGCAGGGTCTCTTAACTACACCATCACTTTCTTAGTGCCTCCACCCCCAGATTGGCTATGGTATTCTACCCATATGTTATGACTGCAGATGCATCCTTGAAGGACATAGTACAGTTTTGTACCTACCATAAATGTAGATGTCCGATAGGTATGCATCTGCAGTCAGGTTTACCCTCCCTCCTTCCCCTCTGTGATATTCCTAGGGTGCTTACCTCTCTATTAGCTAGCTGGGGGAATTTGTTATGGTGTATTTGTTTGTATTAATATATTTATATATATGTATATATTTTTGCAATTTTTTGGCATTTTCTCCAAATTTAGACTTCTTAGAGGGCACCTGGCATCTGGGGCAAGAAAAACTGAGGAAGATGGAGTCGGCTGATGCTTTTATACCCCAGACGTTCTGACGTCGGAGCAAGTGCGACATCAGCCGAGGCCAGACCCAGACTTTGGAATCCGGCCGACCGAAGGGCTGCCTGAGGCAGGACAACCCATATGTTATGACTGCAGATGCATACTTATCGGACATCTACATTTATGGTAGGTACAAAACTGTACTTTTCTGCTACTTACACTATGGGAAGCCAATGCCCAAGGGCATTAGGTCACATTTAACCAGAGCTGCAGCCTGTTCAGCAGCCTTTCTCAGGGGAGTACCAACCAAGGACATTTTAGAGGCTGCAACTTGGAGTTCAGTGCACACCTTTACAAAGCACTATCATCTGCCGCTCAACTCTAAATCCAGGGCAGGCTTTGGCACTGCAGTTCTGCAGGGCCTCCTAGCCGCTCCCCATGCTATTTAGCTCCAGCCTCCCATCCATAGATTTCGGACTCTACCCAAATGTAATGACTGCAACTGTGAAACACGAAGAACATAGTACAGTTGTGTACACTTACCATAAATGTAGATGTTTGTCGTGTTTCACTGTTGCAGTCATTACTCTTGGGTTATCCTGCTGGCAGGCTACCCTCAGTCGGCCAGAATTCCAAAGTCTAGGTCCGGAGTCTGTTGCTGTCGCCTTTTCCCTGACGTCAGTGCGCCAGGGGTATAAAAGATGCAGCCAACGCCATTTTCTTCAGTCTTTCTTGCTGCGCGGTGCCCGAAGCAAAAGCAGTTCGCAAGTGCCGGTTGGCAGACTCCTGAGATTTTCACATCCGAATTTCAGAATTGAAGTCTTCATTAAAGCTAAGTACCTCGTTGGGGGAACTTTTTTCTTGCTCCAGACCGATGTCAGAAAAAGTTAACAATTGTATTTCTTGTGGGAAGCAAATACCTCATAAGGATTTTCACTCTTACTGTATTCCTTGCCTAGGCCCTGATCCACAATGTTGATAGCTGTTGGTTTTGTGCTAGATTTGACCCACACACTATTAAGCATCTGTTCGATTTTGCATTTCATTACTTTGGCCGAAGATTTAATTATTTAATGCCGTCGGATCAGCCGACAACCGGAGTTTACAAAAAAACGGAAGGACAAGGAAAAGGATAGGCATCCGAGGTCCAAAACAGACGAAGCCTCTGCTAGGCCAGTCGCCGGTTCGCCGGTTCTCAGTGAGGTGCTTTCGCAGCCCCTGGTGCCCGCTACCTCCGAGCCACAGGCCGCTTCCGACTCCCACGTGGAGCCGACTGGGCCTCTGGAAACTCAAGGTATTGGACACTTGGAAATCATTCCCTCAGATGGGTCCGGCGCCGCTGAGCAGGCATCGGCTTCTGAGGGTGTCTTCAGATCTACAGAACTATATATTAAGCCATCTTCAAATTCAAAGACTAAAGCAGCTCTAAAGACAAAGAAACAAGTACAGCATTCTCCATCTCAGACTTCCATGCCTAAAAAACAGATACTCAAAATGGCCGAAGACCTAATTAGTTTGATCAGGGGCTCCCATCCCTCGCCTGATAAGAGGCCTAGGCAAGAGACAGAGTATGATTCTTCGGATCAGGTTTCTATTTCCTCTGATTCCGCTTCTGAACAGGATTACTCCATGCTTCCCTATGAGGATTCTGATGCTGAAGAATCCATTCCTTCAGCCTCTCCTCCTGAGGATTATTCTTTTGGGGAAAGCCTGCATACCATGAGGGAGCATTTCCACTGGGAGAGCCAAGATTAAGGCTCAGAGACTTTCTGCTACTTCCTCAGCGCCAGACCCCTTGCTATTTCACCTGTCCTGGATATTATAGATGTATTTTCAGAGTCCGGCCTGTCCCCTGACTCTCTACCCCCTGCACCTGCTAAGCCAGACAGGTACTACAGGGTCCCGGATTCTCATAAATTCCTATATAAAAACCCTGCTGCTGACCCAGAAACTATATCTCTGGGTCCCAAAGAAATTAAAGCTTCCACTGCAAAAAACCCTGTCCCCTCTGATAGGGATTCTAGGGCTCTAGACAGATGGGGGGGTCTACACTTCTGCTACCCTGGCTGTAATGGCGTTAAATTGTCAGTTTCATATGCTTAAATATCTGCAGTATTTAATGTCACTGCTTAAACAGAAATTGTTGACAAATACTGAAGGTTCAGAGAACAAGGAATTGCAGGATTTATTGCATGCAGCTGAACAAGTGGGAAAGCATACTTTGCAATGTGGTTATAATTCACTGGAGGCCTCTTGCAGCGCCGCTGTTACAGGTTCTGTTATTAGAAGGCATGCTTGGTTAAAGGAACAGAATCTGCCTGATCATGTTAAAACAAAATTATTGGATGCACCATTACAGCATGATACTTAGTTTGGTACTATAGCAGAAGAGGTGTTGAAAAAAGTGGAGGATAAAGCAAAATCCATGCAGACAGTTAAGGGTTTCTTACAGGTGCAGCCACCCAGGTTTAGCAGGAACTGGCTGTCAAAAAATTGGTCCTTTCCAGTGTCAGACAGACCACAAAGAGGCAGATCTCAGCCCCAAGGCTCATACAGGCTTAAACAATGGGGTGCTCCTACCTCCAAAAGCGAAGAAGACAAATCACAACCTTACAGGAAACAGTCCCAATGACTTTCCTCTACCAGAACCAAGCACTTTTCTTTTGGCAGCCGCCTTAGGGGGAAAACTAGCACTTTTTTCATCAAATTGGCAAATGGTTACCCAAGACAAATGGGTCCTGAACATAGTGTCCCAAGGCTACAGGTTCCATTTTCACACCCTACCAGGGTCAAAAGGTATGCCAGACCTGCCAAAAAATTAATGGGCAGAGGCACAAAAACAAATTACAGCCTTCATGGACATGAGGGCCACTCAGCAAGTACCACAACGAGCAGGGGCAAGGATTTTACTCCAGACTTTTTCTAGTACCCAGAAAGGACAAAACCTGGAGACCAATACTGGACCTGTCAATTGTAAATACTTTTTTGGACGTTCCAAAATTCAAGATGTTGACTCTACAGCAGCCACTGCCCATGCTGGGCAAGAAGGCTTGACTTGTAACTTTGGACCTAAAAGAGGCATACCTGCATGTTCCAATCAGACAATCTTACAGAAGATACCTCGGATTCATTGCTGGCTCAATGCATTACCAATTCTCTGTACTGCCCTTTGGCTTATCTACTCCGCCAGGGTCTTCACAAAATGCCTGGCACTAGTAATTGCGTTTTGCAGACAAAAAGGAATTCAAATATATCCCTACTTGGACGACTGCCTAATTCAAGCAGAGAACAAAGACATTCTTTTGAAGCATCTGGCGTTTGTAAAAAGATTACTAATTGACCTAGGGTACACAGTAAACGAAAAGAAATCAAAACTAGTGCCCTCTCATGAGATAATATTCTTAGGTGCAAGCTTAAATACAACTGCCCAGATGGCTTATCTCACGCCAGACAAACAAAAGCAACTGACTACTTACTTCAAGAAATTGGCAACAAAAACCCACTTATCTGCAAGGAAAATCCTGCAGGCCTTGGGTTTCATGGCATCTTGCATTCTACTAATTCCATTTGCCAGACTGCATATGAGGAAACTACAATGGTACCTAAAAAGTGTTTGGACTCAGCATTGCCACAGCCTGGAGACAGTATTTGCACTTATTCCCTGCCTGCAACAGGAGTTTTGATGGTGGGCAGAAGCCTGCCACCACAACAAGGGTCTGCCATTCAGTTTACCCACAGCCAGACAGACATGGATAACTAATGCAGCAGATTATGCCTGGGGGGCCCATATGGCAGGAAAATGTATTCAGGGCACATGGCTTGCAAACCAGATGCATCTTCACATCAATCAAAAAGAGATGCTAGCTGTTCAAAATACCCTGACAGCTTTCAAGGACCTGCTTCATCCAGGACAGTTACTGATAAAGACGGGCAACACTATGGTCATGTGGTACATGAACAAGCAGGGAGGTACACATTCCTATCCCCTCTGCAGACAAGCAATGACCTTATGGGACACAGCATTGGCTTTTCAGGTTCACCTGAAAGCACAATTCCTGCCAGGAAAAACAAATACTCTGGCAGACGAACTAAGCGGAAACCTCACGGATCCCCACGAATGGAAACTGGATCCACAAGTCTTCAGCATAATAATAAGAAAATGGGGTTGCCCAGACATAGATCTATTTACCTCCCCTCACAACTGCCAATTGCAGAGATTTTGCACAAGGATTTATCACAAGCAAGCATGGAAAGTGGACGCCCTATCATTCAGCTGGAAAAATCTAACAGTATATGCTTTTCCCCATTTGCCTCTCCTTCCCAGGGTACTCTTAAAGGTCAGACGAGAGAAGCCAAAAATTATACTGATTGCACCAGACTGGCCATGCCAACACTGGTACCCAAGCCTAAAGAGCTTGTCTCAAGGTCCAGCATGGATATTGCCTCAAACTTCTCACTTGCTGACCCAACAATCAGATCCTGCACAGCCAACTCAGGACCTTAAATCTGGCAGCATGGCGGATAATGTAGCCATTCCGAACACTCCTCTTTCAGAAGCTGTTATGGATCTTATCCTGGAGGCCAGGAGGCCCAGCACTAGAAAATCTTATGTAGAAAAATGGTAGAGATTCTGTGCTTGGAACCAGGAACAAGGCATTGACATGTGTGTACCAAATATCCCTCAGATTTTACAATACCTAACTGAGATGCTGAACAAAGGCCTTTCCTTCTCATCAATTAAGATTCATGCCTCTGCCATTTCAGCCCATTACAATATGGAGCCACCTATCTTCTCTCATCCTTTAATAAGGCAGTACCACAGAGGTGCCAAAAACATTAGGCCTCCAAGGAGAGCACCAATTCTGGCCTGGGACCTCAATTATGTTTTGGAAAAACTCATACTACCTCCTTTCGAGCCAGCATCAACAGCAGATATAAAAGTCTTATCCTGGAAAACAGCTCTGCTCCTAGCAATAACCTCTGCAAGGCGAGTCTCAGAGTTTCAAGCACTCATGGCTGTGGAATCTTTCATAATTTTTCATCCAGACAGGGTTAATCTGAGGACAAACCCTACATTTATGCCTAACGTGGTGTCCAGTTTGGCCCTTAACCAAACCATTCACTTGCCAACCTTTTATCCTAACCCACAGAACAAGGGTGAGAAAATTCTGCATTCCTTGGACATACACAGGCAGATGTCCTTCATGGATGCATCTGCAGTCATAACAAGTGGGTTGTCCTGTCGTCAGGCAGCCCTGCAGTCGGCCGGATTCCAAAGTCCGGGTCCGGCTTCGGCTGATGTCGCACTCCACCCGACGTCATCTCTGTTGGTCTTCGGGTATATAAGCATCAGCTGACGCCATTTTCCCCAGTCTTTCTTGCCGCGTGGCGCCTGAAGCAGAAGCTGTTCGCAAGTGCCGGTCGGTCGGATCCAGAGATTACTTCTACCGAATACTACTTCGAAGACTTCTAAAGCTAACTACCCCGTTGGGGACTCTTTCTTGCCTCAGCCGATGTCAGAAAAAGTTAACAATTGTTTAACCTGTGGGAAACAAATACCTCATAAAGATTTCCACTCTTACTGTCTGCCTTGTTTAGGCCCAGCCCACGACGTAGCAGCCTGTTCGGCCTGTGCCTCTTTCAACCGACGAACGCTTAGGCGTCGGTCGGAGTTTGCAGAACAGTTTTTCGGTTCTGATTTTGCGTACATTATGCCGTCGGATCCTCCGACTACCCAATCTACCAAAAACGCAAAGATAAAGACCGACACTCGCGGTCCACGGTTTCGGCCGAAACCACGGTAAAGCAAACCGCGAGTGTCTCGGTTTCGGCCGAAACCGAGAAAACTGATCAAAGTACAGCTGAACCTATTCTTACAACTGAGGCCCCTGCTACAACTCTTGAATCGACCTCAGAAATTTTACCCACTACGGTGGTTGACTTATCAGACACCATCCCCTTGGATGTCTCTACCCCAGCACGTGGTGCTGCTAGGCCTCCAGCAGCCATGTCCATTAAGGCCTTCGCCAGGGCTAAAGCAGCCAAGACTACTAAATCAGTGCCTGTTAAACCCCCCACATCCAGGCCCTCTTCTAGATGTCCTTCATGGATGCATCTGCAGTCATAACAACTGGGTTGTCCTGTCGTCAGGCAGCCCTTCAGTCGGCCGGATTCCAAAGTCCGGGTCCGGCTTCGGCTGATGTCGCACTTCACCCGACGTCATCTCTGTTGGACTTCGGGTATAAAAGCATCAGCCGGCGCCATTTTCTTCAGTCTTTCTTGCCGCGTGGCCAAGCAGAAGCTGTTCGCAAGTGCCGGTCGGTCGGATCCAGAGATTACTTCTACCGAATACTACTTCGAAGACTTCTAAAGCTAAGTACCCCGTTGGGGACTCTTTCTTGCCTCAGCCGATGTCAGAAAAAGTTAATAATTGTTTAACCTGTGGGAAACAAATACCTCATAAAGATTTCCACTCTTACTGCCTGCCTTGCTTAGGCCCAGCCCACGACGTATCAGCCTGTTCGTCCTGTGCTTCTTTCAACCGACGACGCTTAGGCGCCGGTCGGAGTTTGCAGAACAGTTTTTCGGTTCTGATTTTGCGTACATTATGCCGTCGGATCCTCCGACTCGCATTCTGCCAAAAACGAAAGAAAAGACCGACACTCGCGGCCCGTGGTTTCGGCGAAACCATGGTTAAGCAAATCATGAGTGTCTCGGTTTCGGCGAAACCGAAAACTGATCAAAATACAGCTGAATCTATCTCTACAACTGAGGTCCCTGCTAACACTCTTGAATCGGCCTCAGAAATTTTACCCACTACGGTGCTTACCACTGACTTATCAGACACCATTCCCTTGGATGTCTCTACCCCAGCACGTGGTGCTGCTAGGCCTCCAGCAGCCATGTCCATTAAGGCCTTCGCCAGGGCTAAAGCAGCCAAGACTACTAAAACAGTGCCTGTTAAATCCCCCTCAACCAGGCCCTCTTCCAGTTCTCAAATGCTTACTTTGGCAGAAGATTTAATTTCATTAATTAGAGGATCTCAATCTCACCCAGACAGGGCCTCTCAGCCACCAGAGAAGAGACCTAGGGCAGAGCCCCATGAGCCAGTGTCCTCTGATGATTCTGCTGATGAATCAGACATTACTGACCAGCCAGAGGCTCCTTTCTCCAATTTTGAAGATTCTGATGCTGAAGAATCCATTCCAGCTGCTTCCCCACCAGAAGAATTCTCCTTTGGGGAAACCTTGCATGCCATGCGAGAACAGTTCCAATGGCAGCAACAGGATTTTTCAGACTCCAGGAAAAGACTTAGGACCTTTTGCACCTACCACAGCACAGGCCCTTAGCTATACCTCCTGTTCTCTCTGTGGTGGATGATGCTTTCAATGATGTCTGCTCCGCTCCAGATTCTTTACCTCCAGCCCCTGCCAAACCAGACAGATTTTACAGGGTGCCAGATACTCATCACCACCTTTACAAGGCCCCTCTTGCAGACCCGAAACTATTTCCCAGGGTCCCAAGGCAGTAGCCGACCATAGCTAAAACCCTGTTCCTTCTGAAAGGGAAGCAAGGTCATTAGACAGATGGGGTAAAAGGTTTACACTTCAGCCACTCTCTCAGCTAGAGCTTTAAACTGTCAGTTTCACATGATACAATACCAAGAGTTTATGCTTGATCAGTTAACTAAAAAACTAAACACTGATGAATCTCTTGATAAGAAATATGTATTAGAAATGGTAAATAACGTACAGCAAGTTAGTAACCACTCTTTAAAATGTGGCTATGATGCACTGGAGGCTTCATTTAGATCAGCCATGACTGGCACTGTAATTAGAAGGCATGCATGGCTAAAGGAGCAAGCTTTACGGATCATGTTAAATCTAAATTGCTAGATGCTCCTATGGATAAAACAAGTTTGTTTGGTACACCTGCCCAGCAGGTTATGAAGAAAATGGAAGAAAAGGCAAAATCAGTCCAGACAGTTAAAGATTTCTTGCAGGTTCAACCCCCAAGGTTTAGCAGGAACTGGCCTGCCAAAATTGGTCCTTTCCTGACTCCACAAGACCTCAAAGGGGCAGGAATAGGCGTTCCAGAGGCAGAAACCAATCCAGAGGAGGTGCCTACAGAGGCGACAGTGGCAAGGTAACAACAGAGGCACAGATTCAACACCTGCCACTACATCAACACAGCCACAGTGACTCAATCCTAAACCCGCCAACCAGGGAACAGATAGCAGCTCCTCTAGGCGGAAAGCTAACCTTATTTTCAAAAAACTGGCACCACATAACAAAGGACAAGTGGATTTTACGAACCATAGATCAAGGTTACGGTTCCACTTCCACACTTTACCAGACAAAAGAGGAATGCCAAATCTACCTCCAAATCAAAAGACAGAGGCTCTACAACAGATAATGGAGTTAGCAAACATGAGAGCTGTGGAGAAAGTGCCAACAGCAGAGCAAGGAAAGGGTTCTACTCCAGACTATTCCTAGTTCCAAGAAAGGAAAAAGTTGGAGACCAATTCTAGACCTGTCCACCCTGAATACTTACATCATTGTCCCAAAATTCAAAATGCTGACCCTACAGCAACTTCTTCCCATGCTGGGCAAAGAGTGTTGGCTGGTAACTCTAGATCTCAAGGAGGCATACCTGCACGTCCCCATTCGACCAATCTGCAGAAGATACCTCAGATTTCTTGCAGGATCAGAGCACTATCAATTCTCAGCATTGCCCTTTGGCTTATCTACTGCCAAGAGTATTCACAAAATGCCTGGCATCAGTAATCGCCCATTGCAGACTACAGGGAATTCAAATTTATCCATACCTGGACGACTGCCTGATACAAGGAGACAACAAAAGCAAGCTGACAACAGATTTACAAAGGGTCATTTACTTGCTTCAAGCACTGGGATACACAGTCAATTTACAAAAGTCAAGACTGATACCATCCCAGACAAGGACTTTCCTGGGAGCGGAATTGGACACAGTAAGACAAATGGCATTCCTAACTACAGAAAAACAAAAAGAACTCCCTCTTTACTTCTTGGCACTAACAAAACTGAACAAGTTAACAGCAAGGAAGGTACTGCAGGCCTTGGGTTTCATGGCATCATGCATAATCTTGGTTCCATTTGCCAGACTACATATGAGAAAACTACAGTGGTACCTAAAGAATTTATGGTCCCAACACAGACACAGCCTAGAAACGGAATCCCACTAATACCATGCTTAAAACAGGAGTTCCTATGGTGGGCTCAGGCATGCCAGTCAAACCCAGGCCTGCCCTTTCGCAAGGGTCAAGCAAGCCAGACCATCACAACAGATGCTTCAGACCTAGGATGGGGGGCGCATATGCTGGACAAATGCGTACAAGGATTGTGGACACAGGACCAACTCCACCTGCACATCAACCTAAAAGAAATGCTGGCAGTAAAACTGGCAATCCAAAAGTTCAGACCATTTCTCAAGGAGGACCACTTGATGATAAGGACAGACAACACCACAGTCATGTGGTACATCAACAAACAGGGAGGCACTCATTCTTACCCCCTATGCAGAATGACTTTGGAGCTGTGGACCCTGGCACTCAGCTACAACATCCAGTTACAGGCAATATTTGTGCCAGGAAAAGAAAACTCTCTAGCAGATATGTTAAGCAGGCCCACATCGGATGCCCACGAATGGCAGCTGCACCCGGATATCTTCAAGACCATCTCGAAGAAATGGGGAATGCCTCAGATAGATCTATTCGCATCACCTCTCAATCACCAGCTCAAAAATTCTGCACAAGGACATTCCACCCACTAGCATGGAAAGTGGACTCGCTCTCCTTCAGCTGGAAAGGCCTAACAGCATATGCATTCCCACCTCTTCCCTTGATACACAAAGTACTACTAAAAATCAAGGAGGAATGTCCAAGGATAATCCTGATAGCTCCAAACTGGCCAAGACAGCATTGGTACCCACTGCTGAGGAGCATGTCTCGGAACAACATGTGGCCAATACCCCTGATGCCTTTGATGCTAACTCAGAACAACTTCAGCACCATGCATCCAAACCTAAAAACGCTGCAACTGACTGCATGGAGCATCACATAGCAGCTGCTAATACAGAACTTTCACAAAGAGTTAAAGACATTATTCTTGAAGCTCGCAGGCCTTCAACTAGAAGGAATTATGCTGGGAAATGGAAAAGGTTTGTCATTTGGAGTTCTGAAAGAGGAAAAGATGTATCAAACATAGATATGCCTAACATTCTGGAGTATCTGGACGATCTACTTCATTCAGACCTGTCCTACTCCTCCATCAAGATTCATGCATCAGCTATTTCAGCAGAATACAGCTTTGATCCACCTGTTTTTTCACACCCTTTGCTCAGGCAGTTCCTCAGAGGAATCAAGAATGTAAAACCTCCAAGGAAACCACCATTGCCAGCATGGGACTTGAACTTTGTGCTAGAAAAATTGACACTATCACCTTTTGAACCAGCAGCAACAGCAGACCTACAACACCTGTCATGGAAAACTGCTTTCCTACTGGCAATTACTTCAGCAAGGAGGGTTTCAGAACTACAGGCCTTAATGGCAGTGCAACCCTTTCTAATCTTCCACCAAGATAGAGTGTCCATGAGGACTAATCCTACATTTATGCCTAAGGTGGTATCCAGAGTGTCTTTAAACCAGGCAATCCACCTACCTACCTTCTTTCCCAACCCACAAAACAGAGGGGAAAGAATACTGCATACCTTGGATGTACATAGACAGCTACGCTACTACTTGGACAGAACAAAAAATAGCAGAAAGACTGACCAACTTTTCATAGCCTATGCAACAGGAAGGGAAGGAAAAGCTATTTCCAAACAGACAATCTCCAAATGGATAGGAAATTGCATACGATTCTGTTACTCCTTCCATGGAAAACAAATTCCACAGAACATAAGACCTCATTCTACAAGGGCAACAGCCACTACCACAGCCTTCTTACGAGGAGTGGCTACCAAAGACATTATTGAGGCGGCTACTTGGACCTCCGTGCATACATTTGCCAAGCATTATAACTTACCTCTATATTCCAGATCCCGAGCAGGGTTTGCCACTGCTGTTCTGCAAGGGATCCTAAACACACCATAATCTACTTTTATCCTCCTCCCCTAGTTGGCTATGGTATTCTACCCAGTTGTTATGACTGCAGATGCATCCATGAAGGACATAGTACAGTTTTGTACCTACCATAAATGTAGATGTCCGAATTAGATAGCATCTGCAGTCAGGATTACCCTCCCTCCTTCCCCTCTGTGGTACTCCTAGGGTGTTTACCCTTCTAATAGCTAGCTAGTGGGGGGATTTCTTTCATGGTGTATTTGTTTGTATTTATGTACATACATGCTTATTTTTGTGTTTACCTCTATCTTTTGGAAACATTGGCATCTATCCAAAATTTTTAGCCTTCTATAGGGCTTCTGGCATCTGGGGCAAGAAACACTGAAGAAAATGGCGTCGGCTGATGCTTTTATACCCGAAGTCCAACAGAGATGACGTCGGGTGAAGTGCGACATCAGCCGAAGCCGGACCCGGACTTTGGAATCCGGCCGACTGAAGGGCTGCCTGACGACAGGACAACCCAGTTGTTATGACTGCAGATGCTATCCAATTCGGACATCTACATTTATGGTAGGTACAAAACTGTACTTTCTCAAATGCTTTCTTTGGCAGAAGATTTAATTTCTTTAATTAGAGGATCTCAATCTCACCCAGACAGGGCCTCTCAGCCCCCAGAGAAGAGACCTAGGGCAGAGCCCCCTGAGCCAGTGTCTTCTGATGATTCTGCTGATGAATCAGACATAATTGACCAGCCAGAGGCTCCTTTCTCCAATTTTGAGGATTCTGATGCTGAAGAATCCATTCCAGCTGCTTCCCCACCAGAAGAATTCTCCTTTGGGGAAACCTTGCATGCCATGCGAGAACAGTTCCAATGGCAGCAACAGGATTTTTCAGACTCCAGAAAAAGACTTAGGACCTTTCTGCACCTCCCACAGCACAGGCCCTTAGCTATACCTCCTGTTCTCTCTGTGGTGGATGATGCTTTCAATGATGTTTGCTCCGCTCCAGATTCTTTACCCCCAGCCCCTGCCAAACCAGACAGATTTTACAGGGTGCCAGATACTCATCACCACCTTTACAAGGCCCCTCTTGCAGACCCAGAAACTATATCCCAGGGTCCCAAGGCAGTAGCGACCACAGCTAAAACCCTATTCCTTCTGAAAGGGAAGCAAGGTCATTAGACAGATGGGGTAAAAGGTCTACACTTCAGCTACTCTCTCAGCTAGAGCTTTAAACTGTCAGTTTCACATGATACAATACCAAGAGTTTATGCTTGATCAGTTAACTAAAAAACTAACCACTGATGAATCTCTTGATAAGAAATATGTATTAGAGATGGTAAATAACATACAACAGGTTAGCAACCATTCCTTAAAATGTGGCTATGATGCACTGGAGGCTTCATTTAGATCAGCCATGACAGGCACAGTGATAAGGCATGCATGGCTAAAGGAACAAGCTTTACCGGATCATGTTAAAGCTAAGTTGCTAGATGCTCCTATGGACAAGACAAGTTTATTTGGTACACCTGCCCAGCAGGTTATGAAGAAAATGGAAGAGAAGGCAAAATCTGTTCAAACTGTTAAAGATTTCTTGCAGGTTCAACCCCCAAGGTTTAGCAGGAACTGGCCTGCCAAAAATTGGTCCTTTCCTGACTCCACAAAATTTCAAAGGGGCAGGAATAGACGTTCCAGAGGCAGAAACCAATCCAGAGGAGGTGCCTACAGAGGACGACAGTGGCAAGGTAACAACAGAGGCACAGACACAGCTACTGCCACTACATCAACACAACCACAGTGACTTAATCCTAAATCCGCCTACCAGGGAACAAATAGCAGCTCCTCTAGGCGGAAAGTTAACCTTATTTTCAAAGAACTGGCACTACACAACAAAAGACAAGTGGATTTTACAAACCATAGATCAAGGTTACCGGTTTCACTTCCACACTTTACCAGTCAAAAGAGGAATGCCAAATCTACCTCCAAATCAAAAAACAGAGGCTCTACGCCAGATAATGGAGTTAGCAAACATGAGAGCTGTGGAAAGAGTGCCAACAGCAGAACAAGGAAAGGGTTCTATTCCAGACTATTCCTAGTTCCAAGAAAGGAAAAAGTTGGAGACCAATTCTCGACCTGTCCACCTTAAATACATACATCATTGTCCCAAAATTCAAAATGCTGACCCTACAGCAACTTCTTCCCATGCTGGGCAAGGAGTCTTGGCTGGTAACTCTAGATCTCAAGGAGGCATACCTGCACGTCCCCATTCGACCAATCTGCAGAAGATACCTCAGATTTCTTGCAGGATCAGAGCACTATCAATTCTCAGCATTGCCCTTTGGCTTATCTACTGCCCAGAGTATTCACAAAATGCCTGGCATCAGTAATCGCCATTGCAGACTACAGGGAATTCAAATTTACCCATACCTGGACGACTGCCTGCTACAAGGGGACAACAAAAGCAAGCTGACAACAGATTTACAAAGGGTCATTTACTTGCTACAAGGACTGGGATACACAGTCAATTTACAAAAGTCAAGGCTGATACCATCCCAAACAAGGACATTCTTGGGCGGGGAATTGGACACAGTACAACAAATGGCATTCGTGACTACAGACAAACAGAAAGAACTTCCACTTTACTTCTTGGCACTAACAAAACTGAACAAGTTAACAGCAAGAAAAGTTCTGCAGGCCTTGGGCTTCATGGCATCATGCATAATCTTGGTCCCATTTGCCAGACTACATATGAGGAAACTACAGTGGTACCTAAAGAATTTATGGTCCCAACACAGACACAGTCTAGAAACAGAAATCCCACTAATTCCATGCTTAAAACAGGAGTTCCTATGGTGGGCTCAGGCATGCCAGTCAAACCCAGGCCTACCCTTTCGCAGATGTCAACCAAGCCAGACCATCACAACCGCCGCTTCAGACCTAGGATGGGGGGCCCACATGCTCGACAAATGCGTGCAAGGATTGTGGACACAGGATCAACTTCACCTGCACATCAATCTAAAAGAAATGCTGGCAGTAAAACTGGCAATCCAAAAGTTCAAACCATTTCTCAAAGAGGGCCAGTTGATGATAAGGACAGACAACACCACAGTCATGTGGTACATCAACAAACAGGGAGGCACTCATTCATACCCCCTATGCAGAATGACCTTGGAGCTGTGGACCCTGGCACTCGGCTACAACATTCAGTTACAGGCAATATTTGTACCGGGGAAAGACAATACTCTAGCAGACATATTAAGCAGAACCACTTCGGATGCCCACGAATGGAAGCTGCACCCGGACATCTTCAAGACCATCTCAAAGAAATGGGGAATGCCACAGATAGACCTATTCGCATCACCTCACAATCACCAGCTCAAAAAATTCTGCACAAGGACATTCCACCCACTAGCATGGAAAGTGGACTCACTCTCCTTCAACTGGAAAGGCCTAACAGCATATGCATTCCCACCTCTTCCTTTGATACACAAGGTACTACTAAAAATCAAGGAAGAACGTCCAAGGATAATCCTGATAGCTCCAAACTGGCCAAGACAACACTGGTACCCACTACTGAAGAGCATGTCTCGGAACAATATGTGGCCAATACCCCTGACGCCTTTGATGTTAACTCAGAACAACTACAGCATCATACATCCAAACCTAAAAACGCTGCAACTGACTGCATGGAACATCACATAGCAGCAGCTAATCCAGAACTTTCCCAAAGAGTTAAAGACATTATTCTTGAAGCGCGCAGACCTTCAACAAGAAGGAACTATGCTGGAAAATGGAAAAGGTTTGTCATTTGGAGTACGGAAAGAGGAAAAGATGTGTCAATCATAGATATGCCTAACATTCTGGAGTATCTGGCTGAACTTCTCCATTCAGGCCTGTCCTACTCCTCCATCAAGATACATGCATCAGCTATTTCAGCAGAATACAGCTTTGATCCACCTGTTTTTTTGCACCCTTTGCTCAGGCAGTTCCTCAGAGGAATCAAGAATGTAAAACCTCCAAGGAAACCACCATTACCAGCTTGGGATTTAAACTTTGTGCTAGAAAAGTTGACACCATCACCCTTTGAACCAGCAGCAACAGCAGACCTACAACACCTGTCATGGAAAACTGCTTTCCTACTAGCAATTACTTCAGCAAGGAGGGTTTCAGAACTTCAGGCCTTAATGGCAGTGCAACCCTTCCTAATCTTCCACCAAGATAGAGTGTCCATGAGGACTAATCCTACATTTATGCCCAAGGTGGTATCCAGAGTGTCTTTAAACCAGGCAATCCACCTACCTACCTTCTTTCCCAACCCACAAAACAGAGGGAAAGAATACTGCATACCTTGGATGTACATAGACAGCTACGCTACTACTTGGACAGAACAAAAATAGCAGAAAGACTGACCAACTTTTTGTAGCCTATGCAACAGGAAGGGAAGGAAAAGCTATTTCCAAACAGACAATCTCCAAATGGATAGGAAATTGCATACGATACTGTTACTCCTTCCATGGAAAACCAATTCCACAGAACATAAGACCTCCTTCTACAAGGGCAACAGCCACTACCACAGCCTTCTTACGAGGAGTGGCAACCAAAGACATTATTGAGGCGGCTACTTGGACCTCCGTGCATACATTTGCCAAGCATTATAATTTGCCTCTATATTCCAGATCCCGAGCAGGGTTTGCCACTGCTGTACTGCAAGGGATCCTAAACACACCATAATCTATTTTTATCCTCCTCCCCTAGTTGGCTATGGTATTCTACCCACTTGTTATGACTGCAGATGCATCCATGAAGGACATAGTACAGTTTTGTACCTACCATAAATGTAGATGTCCGAACTGGATAGCATCTGCAGTCAGGATTACCCTCCCTCCTTCCCCTCTGTGGTACTCCTAGGGTGTTTACCCTCCTAATAGCTAGCTGTTGGGGGGGAGTCTTCTATGGTGTATTTGTTTGTATATATGTACATATATGCTTATTGTTGTGTTTACCTCTATCTATTTGGAAACATTGGCATCTATCCAAATTTTAGCCTGCAAGAGGGCTTCTGGCATCTGGGGCAAGAAACACTGAGGAAAATGGCGTCGGCTGATGCTTATATACCCGAAGACCAACAGAGATGACGTCGGGTGGAGTGCGACATCAGCGAAGCGGACCCGACTTTGGAATCCGGCCGACTGCAGGGCTGCCTGACGACAGGACAACCCACTTGTTATGACTGCAGATGCTATCCAGTTCGGACATCTACATTTATGGTAGGTACAAAACTGTACTTTACGCTTCTACTTGGGCAGAACTAAAGCTTTCAGAAAGACTGATCAACTTTTAGTGTCATATGCTGCAGGATCACAAGGAAATGCTATCTCAAAACAGACTATTTCTAAATGGATAGACATTGCATCCGTTTCTGCTATTTTCAACATGGCAAATCAGTGCCTAAAGGCATTAGGCCTCATTCCACCAGAGCAGCAGCCACTTCAGCAGTCTTCCTCAGAGGAGTACCAACCAAAGATATCGTAGAGGCTGCAACTGGAGTTCAGTGCACACCTTCACAAAGCATTACCACTTACCTCTTTACTCTAAGTCCAGAGCAGGCTGTGCCACTGCTGTTCTGCAGGGCCTCATAGCCTCTCCTAGTCTTATTTAGCCCAGCCACCCTTCTTCAGCTTTGGGATTCAACCCAAGAGTAATGACTGCAACAGTGAAACACGATGAACATAGTACAGTTGTGTACCTACCATAAATGTAGATGTTAGAGTGTATTCACTGTTGCAGTCCAGGTTACCCACCCACCATCCTCCTTTTCTTTGCTGGGACTTATCTGCACTTCTTTATCCTATACAACCTATTTGGTGTATTTGCTTGTAGATAAAGGAAATGTTATTTTTGTGCATGCATTTTTATTGGCATATTTTTCAGCCTACCAGTTTAGGGGCACCTGACATCTGGGGCAAGAAAAACTGAAGAAAATGGCGTCGGCTGCATCTTTTATACCCCTGGCGCACTGACGTCAGGGAAGCGGTGACAGCAACCGACGCCGGACCTAGACTTTGGAATTCTGGCTGACTGAGGATAGCCTGCCAGCAGGATAACCCAAGAGTAATGACTGCAACAGTGAATACACTTGAACATCTACATTTATGGTAGGTACACAACTGTACTATGTTCGAGTATATTCACTGTTGCAGTCCAGGTTACCCACCCGCCATCTGCCTTTCTTCTGATGGAACCTATGTGGTGTATTTGCTTGTAGATGAAGGTAAAGTTTATTTTGGTGCATATATTACATATATATATATATATATATATATATATATATATATATATATATAGATATATATATATAAGTTTTGGCTACCCTTTTTTAGGGGGCACCTGACACCTGGGGCAATAAAAACTAAAGAAAATGACGTCTGTCACATCTTTTATACACCTGACATCCGGGAAGGGGCGACAGCAGCCGACGCAGGACCCAGGACTTTGGAATTCAGGCCTACTGAGGGCAACCTGCCAGCAGGACTACCCAAATGTAATGACTGCAAAAGTGAATACACTCTAACATCTACATTTACGGTAAGTGTACACAACTGTACTTTCTGAGGACGAAACCGATACCCATCAGTAATGAATGAATGAAGATCAACAACACAGATGGAACATTATGGTAAGAACATAACTTTTTTTACTTCAGCTCGATTTTTCTTAGTTTGACTGAATGTTTTGTGATGCTTGATAACATGAAAACTTCTCAAATTATGATCTGAAGTAATATTGGCCTAATCAGTTGTCTGAGTTTTTTGACCCAGATCTCAGTTAATGTTCATCATTCCACTGCCTCTGTGGCATTTTTGGTCATCTGTCGAAGAAACCAAGTACTTAGGCCATCTTTCAAAATCTCAGATTCCCCTGCCTCTCTGTTCCTGTGACAGCTGTTTTGCTGAGCCTATCCCGAGAGGGAGGCTTTCAGGTGTCACTGGAAGTAAGGTTTCATGCTTTTTCTTCCATCCAAAGAAGAAGGTTCTCTGCTGTTCACAGGATTCAGTGCTGTTTTTTCGACTTGCTGCTCTCATAAACCTTATTTGTGGACCCTTTCCTCTCATTTATTAGATAATTATAAATTTTATATATGTGTGTGTGTGTGTATGGAGATTATACACACACACACACACACACACACACACACACACACACACACACACACACACACACACACACACACACACACACACACACACACACACACACACACAACTGTCAGGGAGCTCAAGCTAAGCTGATTTAAAAGACAATTTTGGATGCAAAGCCCTTCATAGCTTTACTGCTGCCAAAGAGTGTGCTCCTCTGAGGCTTTTAAGGACTGACCGTATGCTTGTGCTTTTTTCTTTTCAGGGCAGGTAAGTTCCCTTTGGGTGGAAAATCTTCCATTTTCTTAATGCCATTGATGTTTTATTACTTTCATCTACAGGAAGTTTATTTTAAAGCTAGAAGTGTTGTGTTTACGGAACTGTCTCGAAACTCATTTTTTGATTCTACCTATGGTGTTTCTCTGTTGCTAGATTGTGTCAGTGTTCAGTGGGAGAACACTGAAGTTAAACAGTCCTTCAGAAGATATTAGTTGTTACAGTAGGATTTTTCAGAATTTATACCCATTCCTCCTTTTCTGTATTTGAGGATGTGTGTTACTCCCTGTACTTTCTCTTGCTAGTTAACTGCCTTAAAAAGGTGGGGAGGATGTATAAAGTTCCTTAGTCTTTTAAATTTTTATACACTCTCTTCCCAAATCTGACCCAGTAGCTATAGTTTTATATTTTCCCACTGCTTCTAAGACCTTAGCTTATTCCAGTCCTGCTCTTTCTGACTTCTGCAGGTTTCATTTTCAGAAATTTGAATTGTCAGGCTCATATTTTAGTTTGTTCTGACAAATTGTGAGGGAAAGTCTGCTGTAAATAACTTTCTTCTGTTGCATAGGTCACTACTCCATTGTATGCGGCGTGACTGTATTAATACTGCTGCCAGGGTTATAGCCAGTGGTACTGTTTTGACTAGGTTTGCTTGGCTACATTCTCCGAACCTCCCCAGATGGTAATTGAGATTAAAATTCTGCCTTGGATAGATTTTGTGTTTGGTCCTTCTGCTGCAGAGGTGATCGAAGAATGTGATGCAAGTGGCAAGTTGATCCAGGGAATCTCTTAAGATTTTTCAGCTCCCCTTTTCCACATTATCCAAGGGATTTTGTCTCCTCATCCAATTTAGGCCAAAAAAAAAAAAAAAAAAGAACCAACACTTTCAAAGGTCAGGTAAACAGACATTTAGTAAATGGCAAGGAGGTTCCAAAAAGTTTCAAATCTCTCAAAAATTGCTGTTCAAGAGACTTTGACTCCCACCCACCCTGGCACTTTTTTGTTTTTTCAGAGTCTGACTTTTCATTTTTTTCTTTGGCAACACATTATTTCTTACAAATAGGTTCTGAAAATCCATCTTCAAGGTTACATGTGGCAGTGGAGGAATTTCCTCTGTTCCAAGAGGTTGTTCCTCATCCTCCAAATCACAGATTCTTGTTTCCACCTGTTCATCGCGTATTATCCGAAGAAGTGATGGAACCACTTCCTCATTCCCAGGTGAGGAAGGGTTTTTATTCAAGTATGTTCCTAGTTCAGGGGTGTTTCGAAGATGATTGCATGCTTAGTAACGGCTTAATTTAAGCTGTCCTAGTGTGCAAAAAGAAATGCAAAAAAGCCAGTAAGATTGTCTTTGAGTAAATTTCACTTACTGGCTTTGAAGTACACTGCCTGGATGCCAGCAAAAATAAATGTAAAGAACCTGAAAGAAAAACGGTTGCAAAAATCAAAACACTGAAATGGGTGATTCAACTCAAAAAGGCTGGAAAAAATGGAAGAAGCTTTTTAACATATTCACACGAGCTGATAAGAAAAAAACTGCAAAAAATCAGAGCTTAAAATAAAAAGCTTGGTTGATTAAGAGACTGCTCAAGAAGAGATGTTACAAAAATATGGTAGAAGTAGAGGACAGGGTGCATAGGGAAAACAGTACATTTCCTGTTGTACCAGAGAAACTGGAAGGGACAGAGTTTGCTGAAAGCACAAATAAGCTGCTGTGGAATACCAATCCAGTTAGAGTTAATTGAAAGGGCACATTGTGTGTACGTCTCATACCTGGCCACGAAAAAGCAGCTGAGACCTCTAATAGTAAAGATGCAATCCTACCAGCAGAAAGAGTTGATTCTGATAAAACTGTGGAAGACAAAGTACTAAAAGTTAGAAACACTGTAGAGTGTTTGTGGAACATGATTGTGCAATTTGCACCAGTAAGAAGATGAGTAAATTTGGTCCAGCAATTGGGGAAGGTGTGAGATTCAAGCTACTGTATCCAGCTACGTTCAGAATATTTTTCCTGTAAGGTCAGTCATTTTTTGATGCAGAACATGCTAAGGAGGATATACAAAAGTTGATTCAACAAAAACTGAGCTATTATACAGAAGGGAACTGTGCTTTTTATTCTTCTGAGAATAAACCTCATGGAGAGACTGTACCAGTGAAACCTTTCCAATGTTCCAAAGGAAAATGCTTTAGAGACTGAGTAAAGCACAGGAGTTAACCAGAAGAACCAGAAGTACATTTGAAAGAACCAGAGACTGCAGTTGGGCAATGGAGATCAACAGGAAAAGAACCTGCGACTCAGAAATGAATGAATAACATTTTGTATTCCCACATTTAGTCACATTTGTAAAACGTGGTGGAACAAGAAAACCTGGAAATACTGAACTTTTCTTTTTTAAGCTTGTAGGGGGACTCCACAGCATGTGCCCTAATTCATTGTCACAGATGTTTGGAAGAACATTAAGGAGAGGGGAAGAGAAAGGAAGGAATTTTAAGTAAAACAGTTTAAGTAGTATTTTTATAAATCATGACACACATTGCATGTTAAATACTAAAGTAAACAGATGGCCTTTCCCCCTTTCTTGTTTAGCTTTAAGAAATGTAGGCACTGCAGTGTAAATGGAGAATAAAGCCTGAACAAAAGCATGTTTAAAATAATAGGCAGTAATTTTAGGTTGTTGAGATGAGAGAGAGAGAGCATGCTACAAGTAAAATTGATATGCTTTGGCAATTGACTGGATTGTGGCCCTAAGCCTGATCCAACAGCAGGTTGTAAGTGAAAGTGAGTAAGTAAAAGAACATTGAATGCAGTGAAAAGTATTTCTTTAGCAAATAAATGTTCACATTGCAAGAAGCTTGTAGTTGAAGGCATCTGTGTATCTGGTTCTCATGTTTCTATGGAAGTAGTCTGATAAGGGGTGGTAAAAGCAGAATACTTTCAGTGGCTAAAAGATAATTTTTCTGAAAGCATTCAAGTTTTCTGCATGTAATAGAGGAATATAGATAAGACAAAACAGACAGCACTTAGTGTAAGTAGTAGCACAGGCTGTACCACACATCTTAGCATGGATAACCTTCATTATAGGTTAATTAAAGCCATTTGTGTGCAGCTGTCATTCTGGGACAAGTGTTCCTATTATGTGGGTTAAGCTTCATTATTTGAAGATGTACATAGTTTGGTGTGTTTATATTAAGTTAATGGATTTTGGGGTTCACTCCTTTTTTCTTTGAGAGTTTTCATTAAAACAAAATGTTTTGTAAGATTTGAGATAGATTTAAATAGATATGACAAGAAACAAGTGTATGAAAGATCAACCTGACAAACAAACATTAGTGTATACATGTAACACAAAAACTGAAAGTAAAAGTAGACATTAAAAAAGTGATCTGATGTTATCCCTTTCATTCCTCCTCATGGTTGGGTTATGGATCCGACTCAGCCACATTCTTACAGACAGGAATCCAAGTCTCAAGCTCCTCCCAATTCCCATATTGCACTGTCCTTTGCCTAACTCCTTCAGATCTCATTTGCTACCAGCACTGAGAGACGTGAATTGTATAGTCTCCAGTATTGTTGTTTAGGAGTAGGTAACTTTTTAATTATTTCATTATATCCTTTGATCTTCGTAGCAGGTAAGTATTTCTTGAGTGTGTGTGTTTACAGGTAAAATTTGTGGGGTTGGTTTTTTGAAAAATCAGCAGGTTTTAAATGTTGCTGAAAATGCCGGCGTAAATCCCCTCATTCTGAAGCACACAGAATGTATGTTTATTGTCTTAGACCTGAGCATCTGCAGTTGGCTTGCTCCATTTACAAGGGTTTTCACCCCAGAGCTATCGCTGACCACAAAAATAAACTTGATTCTCAAAGATCTTTTACCTGCTTTTTCAGATACCTATCCTGCGGCTCAAACCCCCTCTAAGAGTGTGGCAGGGTCCTTGGACTCTAAGAAACACCTTCATAAATCCTTTTGATTTTCAAAGCCACACTCAAGGCTTTCGGATCCAGTGGGGTTGGATCAGAGACCTACTTTGGCACTGGTGGATCAGAAGCACCTTTCAAATCTGAGTGGCTTCATTCATATTGTCAGTTCTCCCAAGGCTTTGACTTCCACCTTGGATCCTAAGACTTTGAATCTGACAGCTAGGGGCCCAGCACCAGTGTTGGGTATGTAGGCTGCATCTCCTTCTAGACTGCAGCAGAAACCAGTCAGGCACTCTAGGCCTTTGTCAGTGGCTTCTTCCAGGTCTTCTAGGAGCCTTTCGGAGGTCGACATAGACAGGATGATCAGGAAGATCCTCAAGACTCTGATCCAGTTGGGAGTTTTTCTCAGTTCCCTCTGGGTTGCGAGTGTGTTTCCCTTCCAGCACAGTCTCCTTCTCAGATCCATCCCTTGGTATCAGAGTCCTGAGAGAGCCAACGTTGGAGCCGAGGTGCTATCTTCTTCTACTCCAACTGTAGCCTTGACTTCTCAAATCCAGGATGTCCCTATTGGCTCCAAGGGGAGGGGTTCAGCTCCAACTCTAGAGCCATCTCTTCCTTTCGGCGCTGGACAGTTCAAGTCCAGCCCGTGGCTCGGGGATCCCCACCCTTTATTCTGTAGTTGTCTTTGCTCCTGTGGAACTGAGGAGAGATTCTCTGGGTCTGTTGGCATTCCAAGTTGTAAAAAGGGCCTTCTCTAGTTACAGAAACCTGGTCTCTCTGAGCTGTAACCCCCTCCGTTGATCCCCCTTGGATCAGAGAATTGAGCCTATCATGCCTGACTAGAGTCAGCCCATCCAAACAAGTCTCCAAACTGTTCCACCAGAGGGTACCCACACATCTTCCGAGACCTCCCCTGAGCACCTCACGGAGGAGATTCCTTGTAAGAAGACATGCAAAAGGAGGCATATTGACTCCAGTTTGGATTCCATTATTGAAGACATGGACTTTGATGAAGGGGAAGGATCACCAAGATCACCACTGGAGGACATCTCCTTTGGAGACATTTTAGAGATCCTGAAGCAGAGAGGTGGTTGATCAGCCAAGCCTTCTTCCTCGGAAGAGAATGTTTTTGGAGGCTTTTGGGATGGGCCCATGTACATCTTGGGTGGTCTCACCGGCAGATGAGCTCATCGATTTGTTGTGCTGCCAAGCCTGGAAGGAGACTGATTCTATTAAACCAATTCCATAACACCCAGATAAGTTCTTGTCCCCCCCCCAGGACAGATCATAGTGGACCAAATGGTATTTCGGTTGATGCCATGGTTGTGGCAGCAGCTAATGAGAAAGAGCTAGGTGAACAGAGCTGCACTGTCTGTCCGCCAAACAAGGAGTTCTGAGCGATGGGTATGGTAAGCACGTTTACCCCTCTGCTACTTTCTCGCTGAGAGTGTTAAACTACTTGGCACATTTTACTGTGTTGCAGAGGGATCTGGTTAAGGAACTCTCAGACTCTGGCAGAGATAATTTTGGCAGAGGACTTCAAGAAAGTCACCCCTCGACTAGCTACTCTCTCATCCTTGTCCCAGTTCTTCCATGAGGCTTATTTCCTGTTCCATGAAGGGAACCTCATGGGCAGCCGGCTCAGGGATTGCTGTTAGACATGCCTGGATGAGGCCGATTTCATGGACCTCCTTTGTGAATGCCCCATTTGATGGATCTTCCTTTTTGGGCCATCTGTCAGACACTAACCTGCAACAAGCAGGAAGGGAAAACCGTGTCTGCCATTGGGGTCAGCACAGTTTTTTCTAGAAACCAGCGTAGTGGCAAGAAAACCTGGTTCTGAAAATCTCCGGGGTCTTCCCAGGATCAATGCAAGGATTCTATCTTTAGAGGCAGAAGAAGAGTTTTTAGTGGGAGACTCCACCCCAGGGGTGGGGTGGGGGGGTGCAGAATCAGGGCTTCAGAGAACCTTTCTCTGATAAGCCCTAGCAGCGCTCCTAAAGCAGTGCCTGACTGCTCATCTCTGGTAGCAGTTGGGGGTCATTTTTCACTGTACCCAGCTGCCTTGACCAGTCTAACACAAAACAAATGGGTGCTAAAGATCATATCCAGAGGTTGTTACATTATCTTTTTCCTTCCTTCACCAGAGTGGTTAAAGAAACTCCACTACGTTCTACCCAGTCGGGGTGGGGGTGGGGGGGAGGAGTACGTAGTAGCAGAGAATAAAAAACTACTACTAAAAGGGTCATCTGAGAGGTTCCAACAGAACAAAACTGATTTGGAACATACCCGCGCTTCTTTTTAGTGCCAAAACAAAACCAGGGACCCGAGACCTGTTCTGGAGCTAAGCATACTGAATTTGTTTGTAAAGAAAGGAAAGTTCTAAATGGTTTTGGTCCAGTCTATTTTACCGATATTGCAAAAGGATAGTTGGATGTGCTCGGTAGACATAAGACTCGTACTATTGCATCAGAATAGACAGATGCTCCAGAAGTCATTTGTGCTTTTGGCTGGGAGTCAGTTGCTACCAATTCAGAGCTTTGCCCTTTGGACTTAATACAGCCTTCAAAGTGTTTATCAAATGCATGGCAGTAGTCGCAGCCCACCTGAGACTGCAAGGATTACAGGTGTTTCCATATCTGGACAATTGGCTCTTCACAGCCCCAACCAGGCATCAGCTACTCCAGGGTAGGGATTATTTTCTCAACCTTGCAGATCTGGGTATCACCATTAAACCTGACTAAGTGAAATCGGTCTCCGGTTCAGAGTTTAGATTTTATCGGGGCTTCCTTGGACATAGTGAATCAGGTTGCAGCTCTTACCCCCTCATCGTGTACAAACCTTGCGAGTTCATGTTCGAGCCATCTTAAGCTGACCTTTCCCTTTGGAAGACTGATACTTCAGGCTCTTGGCTCCATGGCAGCTGCCATTCCCTTAGTTCCATTAGCAAGGTTTTTTTATGCGGGTGCTTCAGTGGACCTTGGCTGTTCAGTGGTCTATTCTCTACCAGCCTCTGTCTGCTCCTATCAAAATAACTTCAGTTTGCAGCATGCATCTCCAATGGTGGCTTCTGTTGGATGACCTAACAATCAGCAGACCTTTCTTTCTACCTCCCCTTCAGCCACTGTGACCACAGATGCTTCCCAGTTAAGGTGAGTAGGGGGGTATTTCAAGGGAAAGATGGTCCAAGGCATGTGGTTACACATAGACACCATACTGCATATCACTGTTTTGGAGATGAGCAGTCCTTCTCTCATTGCAAGCCTTTCAGGACGTCCTCACTCTAGGAACGATTGCGATCCACATGAGAACATGCCAGTGGTGTGGTTCATCAACAAGCAAGAAACCATCCACTCTTATCCACTGTGCAGAGAGCCCATGAGGGTCTGGGAATGGGCAATGTCTTTGGACCGTTTTCTACTTGTAACTCGCATACTGGGGAAATCCAACGTTCTGGCAGACAAACTCAGCAGATCCATTCTGATGCCTTACGAGTGACCCCTCAATCAATCAGTAAATGACCTGATTTTTCAGCCAGTGGGGCTAACCCAGGTGTGACCTATTTGCATCCCCCCAGAACAAGTGCAGCAACTACTTTGCTCTGATCCCCCTCTGGGGGACTCCCCAAGGGATGGTGTGGTACACTATTGCCCCCCCGTCTTCTCTACACTCTTCTTCCTCTACCCTTGATCCCAAAATTTCTACAGAAATCAGAATTTCTGAAGACTCTCTGGTTTTGCCTGAAATATACTCTGTGGATACTGAAACCCAAACAGGGCCTGCTTTTTCACCTGATAGAAAGTTTTCACCCCACTCTAATATCCCTCAAACTGACTGGTTTCTCCACTTCCGGTAATTATGCAAAGGTCTAGGCTTGCTTCCCTTGCCCGAGATAATATTCTGGCTGTCCAAAAAACGGCTACCAAGAAAGTCTATAGGAGAAAATGGAAGAGATTTGTTTTCTGGGCCTCCAAAGAGAACATTGACCCATTTTCAGCTCTGGTATCAGCTGTCTTTCTTTTCCTTGTGTTTCTTATCAAAGAGGGAGCTAGTTTTTCTACATTCAAACTTCAGTTGGCAGCCATCTCAAACTTTCATTCTGGTAATATTTTTGGTTCTCTCTCAACCTCCAAATTGTGCAAGGCCTTCTTGAAAGGAATCTTTGTCCTCATACCTCCAGTTAAAGACCCCCCCCCCATAAACTTAGAGTAGCCCTTTCTTACTAATCCCTCTTTCATGCCCAAGGTAGCTACAGAATCCAACCTAAACCAGTCCGTACAACTGCCAGTTCTCTTTCCAAATTTCTCTAATGAGGGAGACTGTACATTTGCTTGATATGTTCATAGATGGTTATGTTTTATCTTCGTAGGGCAAAACGTTTTCGAAAATCAGACCAACTGTTTGTGTCCTTTTCTTCTAACCATCTGGGTCAGGTGGTTTAGAACGTTACCCTTGCTAAATGTATAACAGACTGTATTACTTTCATTTATGCCAAGAGTGGATTACAGTTACCTGGTCCTCCTAGCTAGGTCCATGTCCACCTCATATGCTTTTTCTTCCAGGACATCTTTAGATGATGTCTATGCTGCAGCCAGTTTGTCAAAATCACATATCTTTGTGACTCATTACAAGTTGGACATTGTTTCCAGGAGCACGGTTTCCTTCGGTTCTGCAGTGCTCCGGCATATCCTTACATGAGGCCACCCAGGAGTTGTATAACTGGGGTCTCTAACCCAGTTGTGAAGAGGAATGAAAGGGGCCACATCAAATTTCTAAGTTATGTACTTAACATAATTTGGCATATGTGTTGTCCTTTTTCATTCCTCCTCACCTTTCCTCCCAGCCATGCCCTTTACCCTGTGCTCTAGAAGACCTGGGGAGAACTGTTAGGAACTGATGCTCCTAGTTTGCCCCTCTGGGTTCTTAATTCTTTTTTTTTTCTGCACACCATCAGCTATTTGGGCAACAAACTCGATCTGAGGGAGTTAGGCAAAGAACAGAGCATTATGGGAAGTGGGAGGAGCTCAAGACGTGTATCCTACTCTGTAAGAATGCGGCTAAGTTGGATCCGAGAGTCAGATCTGTAACCCATCCGTGAGCAAGAATGAAAGAGGACAACACAGGTACCAAGTTATGGTAAGTACATAACATATTTAAACATAGTAAGTAGGAATAATAACTTCTTACCATTATGGCAACACATTTCCATATAATTTTTGATTGCAGATGGTTTCATGGGTATATTCAATAAAAGAGAGTAGCGAACTATATTAAGAAATGCGGAGAGATAATGACTATGCATTAGGAGACGCATTTGGAAAGAAGTGAGCATGTGAATTTGATGAAGGATTTGATGGTTACTTAATTAGTGTTCTCACAGTCCTGTGGACGTCCCATACATTGTGTGAATGCCACTCACTCTTGAAAACCATCCCATCTCTGGAGACCACTTTGGAACAAACTATGTATGTTTTTGGCCTTACTAAGGTTTGCTAAACAACTCTGTAATGGCGGACACACTCCCTGGGACAGGTTGCTAGCCCCCCCCACCTTTCCCTCTGTGCTTTGGCCTTTTTCGGGACTCTCAATCCAGCATAGATAGTTTCTTTTTTGCTTCTTCAAGTTTAGTGATTAGTTTCCCCTAACACATATTTGCCTCTAAAACTGCTGCTTGTGGATAAACTCTGCACTAGAAACATAACCAGTTTCAGTCCTCAAGGAATCAGTACTGACCTGTCTTTACTGATTTTTCTATGGCCAGGTTCAACCCATTCTCTTCGCCCTTGCTCTGCTCGGGCTCACTCCACTCCCTTACCCTACCTCCACTTTACACCCACCCACACTACACCTAAACTTAACCATCAGTATCTACTGCCCGTACTTCCTTACATGCAATCCTTACCTTTCCCCCCCCTCCAAATTTCCCAGGATCTCCCCTACATCCACTCCTACTCAAATTCACTCTCAATTCCATTTCCTCTGCCTTTTTAACTCACCACACGCCTACTTAAAAGGCCTCCAGTAACACCACACTCCTTTCCACACACACTTGTTTAAATTATTCGCCCATTACTTTCATACTTGGGCAACTCTTCTTCTCATCTACCACTCTTACATTTTCATGCCCCCCCTCATACTACCTGACAGTGCAGTCACCCAAAACATACTTTCTGATGCTGTCACTTTTCTCCGTACTCTTCTGTCCACTAATGCATCTCACTGCCCTGAACCCCATCTCCTTCTCACCTCATTATTCCACCAGTGCTGCATCACTTTCTAAAAACTTGCAAGCTGTACCTACATGTATCCTAACGTATATCTAATAAACCATCTCTTCCAGTGCAGACTAAAAATTGCTCCTCTCACAAATAAGATCTTCATAACTCCTACAGGCTACACTACCAAATCCTCTCAACAATATACCACCAAATCTCCCACAAAACTAGAGCCTTTATCTTTTATATTTACTTTCACTACTTTGCCCTTCTCAGTAGACATGCACCCCAACCCATGCCCCACTCCAACAAATATCTCCACACCTCCACCTGAAAGTAACTCCCACAAGTCCGTTTAAATGGTAAATATAAATATTCAAAGTATTTGTCACAGAATCTCCAGTTTACAGACATGGCTTGCCCATAATCAACCAGACATTGTCATCACCAAGATCTCCTACATTAAAGGACAATGGGATTCTATTAAATGCTCAATGTCTTTGTCCTTTTTCTCCCTATTTACAGTCCATGCTATGAATAAACATTGATACAGTATTTAAAATATTTTAAATTGATTGTTTCTGTCCACTAGAACAAGACCTTTGTATACTGTGGTGGTTTCACTTTCAGAAAACTTTTATCCCACCCTGGAAAAGCTTGCTGCAGTCTCCAATTCATTGATGTCTTCAAGGGCAGTGAATGCAGGTAGTTTTCTGGCCACTTCCTTCCCCAAACTGCCACCACCATGACAATCCTAAAAACCCATCCATGCTGCTGATAAAGATCCCCTACCCATACAGAAAGTAAAGGCTAGAACAAGGAAACGATACATGAGTAAAGTCTTCTCCAGTGAGCTGTCAATCACAGCAGGTAACATCACTTTGAAAGCTAGGGAGGTTGGGTATGAAGGGGGATGGGAGATGAGTTGAAGTAGTACAATTCGGTTTCACAAAAGACTGGAGTTTAGCCTTTCTAAAAAGAAGCAGCAGTAAAAAGCACTTTTTAAGTCTGTTCTGTGGCATTTTCACTGTTTGTGTTAAGCAGTCATTGAATGGCTTGAAATGTTACTTAAAACAGACTGAGAGACCGTAGTGTATGCATGTAAAATCAGTGCAATGATAGGAGCTTTAGGAAGAAAGGCGTGCGTGATGTAAGTTTTTACAGGCACTGCATTGTGGGATACCTAGAGGCAGACTTGACTATCAGGATCACTTTAAGATGCTAGACCCCATGTGGTCACACTCAGAAATTACTTAATAAAAATATTTAAAAACCAGCAAATAGTCCTAGAGTGGTGTTAAAATATAGACAACTCCAAACCTTGATGAAATAAACATGCTTTTTGGGTCTGTGGGTGTGTTTCTTTAAGGACTCTGAATTTCTGCCCCCTGGCTTTCAGACTATTAGATGCGACAGGCCCAACAAAAAAGGAGGCAGAGTAGCACTAACTTTCTGCAACTCGTTCAACATACTGCCCTATACAGATCCTGTTCCACAGTTCAGCAAAGCCAAAATAACCATTGCTGTCCTAAAGCTTAATAACTGCAAAAGTCTTTGTATAGTTGCTGTCTATATACCCCTGGAAACATTTTCCCTATACTAGTAGAAATTCTTGCCTGGATCTCTACTAACATTAAAAATGAAACTTGTTATCTTCGGTGATGTAAATATCAACTGGCTAAACTAAAATGCAACTCCCATACCTCCTGCATTAACCTATTCAGTTTTACTCTGCTCATAAACACCCCAGCGAGACCAAACAAGGATAACACCATATGCTCCACCTTAGAGATTCTCGTCTCCTACCCCAGTTAAATATCTGAAGCAGGCACTCTCTCAAACAGAGTGACCACCTCCCTGCCTTTACCTGTTGCTCCCCTTCATCCCTCCAAATTCAGCACCAATGCAGACAGATGAGGAATCCAACTTCCTTTAATCTTAATCTTTACTGATATTCTCAAAAATATTAACTGTCACATAATAAAAACTGTCTCTATAGATAATGCTGTAGATTATTTCAATGCTTCATTATGCTACATTTCTGATGCACTAAATAGCTTTGCACCACTCCGCATGAAAAGGATCAAAACGAACTATGCTTCCTGCCTGACAAAGCCTACTAAAAATCTGAAGTACCTTTGAGATAAAACATGGAAATATTATCAACTAACAAACACCAGGACACCCTGATACACACTATAAACAGCTTCATAGTCAGAAATGAAGTTCTATAGCACAGTAGAAACCAGTCCAAACACAAGCAGAAAATAGTAATCCAAATAATTTAATGAAGCGCTTTTCGTTATGGTAAAGACAATAAATTCCTCATATAACACTAAATTCAAAAATCCACGTTTAAATTACATGTTCAAATACCTGGGGTGTACCTATGGGTTCGCCATGTGATGCCAGTTTGGCAAATTTAGATGTTATGTGATCCTATCTCGCCTACATTCTGACTGATGGGTTCGGAGCCGATCCCTCGGCTCCGACTCGGCACGCTTATGCCAAAGAGCGAAGTCTCTTATTGGCTGAGCTTACTATATCCCAGGATGCACCACTACCAGTCCCCCAGATCTCGTTTGCCGCTTCCCTGCGAAGACGTGGTCTCGAGCTGGCTGGGCTGAGTAGTTATTATTAACTAACTTTTCTGTCAGTTTTTTGCTGTTTTTTGTCACAAAAGCTGTTTTAACGGCTAACGCTTATTGTGTGTGTTTGGATTGTGAAAACTTGTTGTGTGTGATTGGGTTGAGTTTGATTTCGGCCCCCCCTTCATCCAGGGCCTTCCCGGTCTGTCAACCCTTTTAAAACTTTACAGGGTTTCAGAGTTCCCTGTCATTTACAGGAAGTGTTTGCGTTAAGCTATAACTGTAAGCCTATTTTTTTAGGTTTGTCATCAGTAAATCTATAGTTGTTTACTTTCCTGTCAAAGTTACTGGAATTGTTTAATATAATGTCACAAACACCTAGGCCTTCGGGTTTTAAAAAATGTTCGAAATGTGGTTTCAAAATGTCTATCACAGACGATCATTCGCTCTGTGTATATTGTTTAGGGGCAAAACACTTGCAGGAGTCATGCAGCGTATGTCACGCTTTTTCCTCAAGGGTCCTCCAGGAGAGGAAAAATAAATTGATTCTTAAGGGGTTAATTAAACCTTCCTTTGAAGAAGCCTTGGCATCCTCTCCTTCTCCGGCTAAAAAGAAAAGGGCGTCGGTTCCGACCAGTCCGTCGGATCCGACCGCCAAGAGACATAGGCAGGCCTCTCCTTCGGCTCCAAGGACTTCGGAGCCGAGGTCGGAACGGTCTGCCTCGATGCCACCAGTATCGACTCCTCTGGCTTCGGAGCCGATGGCTGGGGCATCGAGGCGGGTCACCTTCGGCTCCGCTGCTCGGAGCCGACAAGGGTCGCCGCTCAGACACTTCCGTCTCGCCGCCGAAGGCCACCACGGCACCGATGGAATCTGGTGTGTGTATCCCCTCGGCGCCGATACTCGTCGAGTCGCCGAGCCGGTCCCCTAGCCCTTTGGGGCCGATGGAGAGGCCGTCTCGAACCCGTTCTGTTTCCTCTCGGTCTTGAGAATGTCAGATTCTGATATAGACAGGGTGCTCCAAAGACTGTTCCAGTCCCCAGTCTTCCAAAATTTGTTTCGGTTCCGACCCAGTTGGCTTCGGAGCCGATGACCTTGGCCCACCCTATTGCCATTCCTCCTCCGACTGCTTGGCTCCGTCGAGCAGGTGCTGTTGGAGCCGGTGGAGATCTCAGAGTCGGCTCCGACTCTTACTCCAACCGGCCTCGGGTCCGAGTTTGGTCGCGGACTTCTTCGGCTGGACCCGGGGTGATGTTTGGGACCTATGCTTTCGGTTCGAGCCTCCCCTCGGTGCTTCGGCTGCGGGACTTCCGTCGGCTATCACGGCTCGAAACCGGACACTCCCAGGATTCTGGGGTCCGGCTTTCAGGGCCATGAGGAGTGCCTTGGCCAAGTCCTCTTGACCATCTCTCCGGCTTTACCGGCACCTTCCCTGGGCGTGGAGACTGGGTCTTTGGCAGTTCCCCTGTCCGTAGCCAGCGGAGCCCGGAGGCCTGGGGCTACCCCAGTGGGGTTCCCCTCCTCCTGAGGGTTCTTCGGAGTTGTCTTTGGAGGAACCCCCAAGGAAGAGATCGTGCAAGAGGAAGCACGTGGACTCCCCCGAGTCTATTACATCAGACACTGATATGGATGATGCAGAGGGGTCCGCGCAGTCGTCCTCGGATGATGTCTCATTTGCAGACATCTTAGAGATCCTCAAACAACGAGGCGGCTGGATATCCAAACCCCCCTCTGCGGACGAATCAGTGCTCCTCAAGGCCTTTGGGGCTCAGCCCTCCGCCTCCTGGGTGTCTCCGCCCTTCGACGAGCTTCTGGATTTAGTTTGTCGAAGGGCGTGGGAACATCCAGATACCGTGGAACCAGTCCCTTCTCGTCCAAATAAATTTTTGTCTGCTCCCCGAGAAGGAGTTCCTTACTAAAGGCGTGGCTGTAGATGCCATGGTGGTGGCATCTGCTACACAACAGGACGTGGCAGAGGCTTCAACGTCCGTCCATCCTCCTAATAAGGAGTCTAGGAGTATGGACAGGTGCGGAAGCGCACCCTGCCTTCAGCGGCCTTTACTTTAAGGTCTCCCAATTATTTGGCACATCTTACTAGGCTTCCGAGGGTTCTGGTCGAGGCGTTGTCAGATTCCTCTCGGGTAACCTACCTGAGCAGCTAGCCCAGTCGGTTAGCTCTCAGTTGGCCATCCTTACGTCAATTTCTAACTCGTCCATGAGGCTCATTTCCTATGCGGCGAAGGCGGGTAGAGCGGCAGGCACAGGCGTGGCTCTCGTGAGACAAGCCTGGCTCCGCTTGTGTCAATTTGGCGGAGGCCTTCAAGTCTTCCTTCACGACCGGCTCCCTTTGATGGGTCCTCATTGTTTGGACCCAAGGTGAAAGACACCCTTACCGCTGTGAGCAAGAGGGAAAAACTTTATCTGCCGTAGGTGCCCGTTATTCCACTCCCTTCGGCCTTACCCCAAGGCTAAAGGAGGGGAAAATGTGGTTCCAAATCTCGCAAGTTTTTCTCCCAACAGCAGGAAGATTCCCGTCCAGAGGCAGAGGACGGGAAATTTTTCAGGGAGACGCCGTCCCAGAGGCGGCAGAGGGCCCGCAATTCTGGAGACCGCGAGTCCTTTCATGGCTCTTCAGCCTCCCACACGTCATGAGGGATTGCCCGGCTGTGCTGCTCGGAGCCAGTCGGGTGTCGTTGCCAAGCACCTAAAAGCCTGGGAGTCAATCACTCAGGACAGATGGGTGCTTCGGATCATTGCCGGAGGTTACACCATCCCATTCACATACTCACCCCCACCGTCCAAAAGAATCCCGGACCCACCACCCAGTCAAAGGGAAATAGCAGCCGCAGAAGCTTTAAAGCTGCTAGAAAAAGGAGTCATCCAACCGGTCCCCACAGACCAGATCGGATCAGGAAATTACTCCAGGTTCTTTTTAGTGCCAAAAAAGACAGGGGACCTGAGGCCAATATTGGATCTCAGCAGACTGAACCAATCCGTCACGAAATCCAAATTTCGAATGGTCACGTTACAATCCATTCTCCCATTGTTGGAGAAGGATGTTTGGATGTGCTCCATAGACCTCAAGGACGCCTATTATCACATACCGATACATCAGGCGTCCAGAAGGTATCTGCGCTTCAGCCTGGGAGTCAGTCATTACCAATTTTGCTCTGCCCTTTGGTCTCACCACAGCCCCCAGGGTGTTCACCAAGTGTTTGGCAGTAGTGACGGCTCACCTGAGAAGTCTTGGATTCCAAGTGTTTCCCTACCTCGACGACTGGCTCCTGACTGCCACCACCAGGCATCTACTAATGGACAACCTCAAAGCCACCATCTCCCTGGGTGTTTCCCTGGGGATTACATTCAATTGGTCAAAGTCTGTCTTGCTGCCCTCTCAACGCATAAAGTTTATAGGAGCAGAGATAGACTCAAGATTGATGCGCGTCTTTCTTCCTGCCGAAAGGATCCGAACTTTACAGGGCCAAGTTCAGGCTCTAATCTCGAGATCCAAAGCCCCAGCCAGGATGGTTCTACAGGTTTTAGGCTCAATGTCTGCCACGGTTCTTTTAGTTCCTCTAGCAAGATTACACATGAGGATTCTTCAGTGGCTCTTGTCAACTCAATGGTCCTTTCAGGATCTTCCCCTCAATCATCACATCATGATTACGGAAATATGCAAACGGGACCTCGGCTGGTGGCTTCAGACATCCAACTTGGATCAAGGAAAACCCTTTGTTCTCCCCTCTCCAGTGGTTACCCTGACGACAGATGCCTCCCAGATAGGGTGGGGGCGGCATTGTCTGGGCAGGCTAGTTCAGGGCTCCTGGCTTCCAGACGAAGCTCTTCTCCACATCAACGTGTTGGAGATGAGGGCTGTACTTCTATCCCTACAAGCCTTACACAAGTTTCTTCCTCAGGGCACCATCGCCATCCACACAGACAACATGTCGGTGGTTTGGTATCTGAACAAACAAGGAGGGACCAGATGGTGTCCCCTTTCCAGAGAGGGGATGAGAGTGTGGGAATCGGCTGTAGCTACCAACCGCTTCTTGGTAGCGACCCACATCCCGGAAAGTCAAATGTATTGGCAGACAAATTAAGCAGGACAATTCTCTCTCCTCACGAGTGGTCTCTAAACCACACAGTAGCAGCCCAGGTTTTCAAGAGATGGGGGGCGTGCTGCGACCTATTTGCAACTCCACAAAACACCAAGTGCCAAAGGTTCTTCTCCTTGATCCCACATCAGGGAGTACCAGCCATGGATGCTCTACAACAACCTTGGCCAACAGGGCTACTTTATGCCTTTCCTCCAATTCCACTTCTTCCCAAAGTTATTCAAAAGCTTCTCAACTGGGGTCTTCAATGATTCTGATTGCCCCATACTGGCCTCGTCAGATATGGTTTCCTTACCTGAAGAAGCATGCAGTGGACGATCCGTGGACCTTAGACCTAATTCCGGACTTGCTAATCCATCAGTCGGGACATCGGCATCAATCCCTCCAATCTTTGAAATTGACAGCTTGGCTCCTCCACTTCCGACCTTAGTTAGAAGGCACACACTAGACCCGGAAGTTGTTCACATTTTATCTTCGGCCCACAAACCCACCACTAACAAATTGTACCTCAGTAAGTGGAAGAGGTTTGCTATCTGGGCTCAACTCAAGGGTTTAGACCCTATCACTGCTCCTGTCCCAGAGGTTTTGAAATTCTTAACATCCCTGTTTTATCAGGGATCTTCTGTCTCAACTATTAAAGTCCAACTAGCGGCTATCTCTAAATTCCACGAATCCATGGATCCTCCCTTGATGAGCAGCAGACTATGCAAAACTTTCATTAAAGGTGCGAGCCTATTAAGACCACCAATTTTTCATCATGCACCTCCGTGGGATCTTGATTTGGTGCTTCGCGCATTAACATCTCCCCCTTTCGAACCGGCTGCTACATGCGAGTTAAAATATCTGTCTTGGAAAACTGCATTCTTAGTTGCAATTACTTCTGCAAGAAGAGTTTCAGAGCTTCAGGCCCTGTCTATTAAGCCACCATACTTGATTTTCCACAGGGATAGAGTATCACTTAGGCCTAATCCATCCTTTGTCCCAAAGGTCTGTTCTAGTTTCTGTCTCCAACAATCTCTAGAGCTACCAGTTTTCTTTCCGAAATTCTCCAATGAAGCAGAATACACTCTCCATAAATTGGATGTTCACAGGCAATTACGCTTCTATTTAGACAGGACTCAGCAATTTCGTAAGTCAGACCAGTTGTTTGTGTCCTTCTCAGATAATAAATTGGGCCAAACCATCACAAAAGCTACTATCTCAAAATGGATCAGAGATTGCATAACTAAGGCTTATTCTTCTTCGAATAAGCAACTTACAACATCTACTATCAAAGCTCATTCTACCAGAGCTATGGCTACGTCTATAGCTTTTCATTCTAAGCTAGCTATATCGGAAATTTGTGCTGCGGCTACTTGGTCCAACCCGCACACTTTCATTTCCCACTACAAATTGGATGTGGCATCTAAAGGACGAGCATCATTTGGTTCCACGGTACTCAGGAGTGTTTTCCAGTGAGCCACCCAGGATTCAGGTGCTAGGGACGCTGTCCCATCAGTCAGAATGTAGGCGAGATAGGATCACATAACATCTTTTAGTTATGTACTCACCATAACTTCAGATGTTTGGGATCCATCTCGCCACATTCTAACCACCCTCCTCCCCCTGCCTTGGAGATCAGAAGAGATTGAACGGTTTTGAGTTCTACTGTTTTTATCTTGTTTCATCTGACGATGTTATATAAGCAGGGTATGTATGTGTGCATGTATGCGGACAAACTAGATCTGGGGGACTGGTAGTGGTGCATCCTGGGATATAGTAAGCTCAGCCAATAAGAGACTTCGCTCTTTGGCATAAGCGTGCCGAGTCGGAGCCGAGGGATCGGCTCCGAACCCATCAGTCAGAATGTAGGCGAGATGGATCCCAAACATCTGAAGTTATGGTGAGTACATAACTAAAAGTTTTAGCATACTGGGATAGAGAGTTTATTAACAATCCTTCACACATGGTGAACATTGACTATTACACCCGTTTTTTTTTTTTTTTTTTTTTTGGATGACATATTCATTGTTTTTGTGGAGACTTTGGACAAGCAAGTGCCTTTGTTGACTATTTAAATAGTACAACAGAATTTCTGGAGTTTACCTTTAGCTATAGCACTGATTCAATTGACTTTTTAGATATTAAGTTAACTAAAGATGTAGTTAACTCTAGACTGGTCTCTAATGTTGAAGACCACAGATGAAGAATCCACGTAAAACACCTGTTTGTTGCACCTCTAGCGCTTCGGCAAACGCCTTCAAGGAGTATAAAACATCACAAAACTTGCACAGTTTAAATATCCTAATACAACTAACAAACAATTAACTTACATCAATTCATCAATAAACATTAAAAATGCTTAACACTGCTTCCTCATCAGATAAGAAACCTCCAGTTACATTCTACATTCAGACCCTGAGGAAATAGTGTCATATTTCAAAATAAAAATACTTTCTTTATACAGCAGCTTCTTTTTATACAAATGATCAGAAAATACACCTTTAGCAATATGTTCTAAGATAGTGGCTTGTAACCCATTTGGGTTAGAATTGTGAACCAGAAGAAAATGTTTAGCAACAGGGCTTTCTTCCTTATTATTTATAATGTTTCTGATATGCTCTTGCAATCTAATTTTAAACTTCCTCTTACTCTCTCCTATATATACAAGGTTACAAGGACATTTCAACGCATAAATAATGCCTTCAGTATTACAGCTATATGTATTATTAACCTCAAATAGGTGGCCATTTATATAGTTAAAAGTTGGAACAATAAAATGACATACATTGCAATGACCGCAGGGTAAATTTCCTAACCTCTGCATAGTCCTACATTGTAATGTCTCAATGGAAAATTATTTGTTTAGTTCATTGCAACTGAAGAATTTATTGTCCAGTTCTTTAGGTATTTCATTTCGTAGAGGTAGAAATTTAAAAGATATTTTAGTACATAATAAATTCAAATATCCCATTGCATTTAGAAGAGCATTTAGAAGAGCTGGAGTTATATTGGCAGTTAAGTTTAAATGCATTTCATAACCCAGGACTAAATGAAGCATGCAATATTTTGTGGCTGTTAAAACTTAAAAGTTTAAACAGGTAAAATATTATATAATTATTAGATAATGTTTGTTAGAACTATAGGTATATGCTAGTGTATTTTTACTTATAGAATTGTAGTTTAAATAATATTAGTAATTGTGTCAGCATGCTATTATGTGTTATAATTTAATTTATATGTTTTTTAACATTGAAGTATATGACAGAAATTTTTTTATTCGCAGTATCGCTTTAATTCTGTATAGTAGGAAACGTATTTGCGAAGTATTGTTGAATACCCACTCTGCTGGTTGGTTTATTGTCACATGGTATTTGAACGTGTAATTTAAACGTGGTCTGAGGAAGTTATTGTATTTACCATAACAAAAAGCACTTCATTAAATTATTTGGATTACTATTGGATTACTATTTTCTGCTTGTGTTTGGACTGGTTTCTACAGTGCCATAGAACTTCGTTTCTTGTTAGTTTTATATTTTTCTCAGTTTGCTTGTGTAGCTTCGTAATCCGGTAAAAAGCGTACTACACAAAACTGCAGTCTAACCATACACAAAATACCACAAAAGTCTGGAATTCTGTCTCATTTCTCCCAAACCTTGGCTCAAAAAACAATCCCTGTCCACACCCTGACAAACCTTCTCATGAAGTAGACTTTTTCTTTAACCCTTTCTTTGTAAATTCTATAGCCAACATCACTGCTAGCTTTTCTCATGACCGAGACAGCATAATTAACACATGTTAAGTTGTCAATCTCGCCTTCATTCTTGCTGGATGGGTTCGGAGCCGATCCTCGGCTCCGACTCGGCACTTGCTAAGCTCGAGAATCACTTTTACCAGCTCGAGGCAGCCCCATATCCCATGATGCAAGGCGGTAAATACCCAGATCTCGTTTGCCGCTTCGCTGATGAGGTACTCCTTTTACCAGCTCTTGGTAAGTAATTTGTTGTTCAAATATTAGTCACCCCATTCCTCTTTTTCTCACATATTTTAGTGTATTTGTCACTTTTAGATAGTTTTAGGGTCTCTAGCTCCTAGTTTACTGTTTCCCTAGTTGTTTTTACTTAGTCGGGCCTTTAATCCTCTCCCATCCCTTCCTGTCAGGGTGTGTGTGTGAGTTTATTTTTCTCCTTTTTTAAGTTAATTTTCTGAATCTGGGACTGTGTGAGTAGTGTGTTTTGTGTTGTTCTCACTATGTCCAAAGAACCGAGGGTCTCAGGCTTCAAGAAGTGTGACTCGTGCTGTCAGAAGATGTCTCTGACAGACGGTCACACTTCTTGTATCTATTGCTTGGGACCTCTCCACCTGCAGGACTCCTATGCTTTTTGTCACTCTTTCAGCCAGAGAGTCCTGCAGGAAAGGAGAAATAAATTGATTTTAAGAGGACTACTTAAACTGGAGGGCTCCCCGGCCAAGTCTGCTTCGGGTCAGCCCTCTAAGACTTCCAAGGCCCAGGCTTCTGTTACTAAGCCTCCGGCCATAGCTCCGACTCCTTTGGAGTCGACATCGGCTCCGGCTGGAGCCGATGTCATTCTGACTAAATCTTTGGCACCGATGGCTATCGGTGCCGATACTTTGACTGATACATTGGTGTCTGCTCCGACCGGCTCCGACCACCATGTATCTAAGGGTTCGGTATCGGCGCCAGCCGGCTCCGATACCATTATTTCCTTGCCTGTGTCGGCTCCGGCTGGAGCTGACACAACTTTGACCAGGCGTGGAGCCGATAAGTTGTCGGCTCCTTCTGGAGCCGAGGGTTCATCGGTTCGATGGCTTCGTCGAGGAAGAGATCCAGGTCTCTCTCTTTGGAGCCTATACTTTCGGCTCCGACCTCTCCTCTTCTTTCGGAACGGAGCCATCGGAGCCGATCATCTAGGTCTTCCAGGCTCTCAGACCATGATTTGGAGAGAGTGGTAAGCAGATTGTTAAAATCACAGGCACTAGCCCAGATGCTTCATAGTCCGTCTCAACAGACTACTAGTCCACACCCTCTTCAAGTTCCTCCTTCGATTCTCCTCCAGAGCTCGGAGCCGGAGTCTATTGGAATAGTCACTGCTGTGGCTACGGGGCAGATACCACCCCTTTCTGCCCCTTCAGCTTCTACTCTTATCTCCTCCTTGAGACCTTCCTTGGAGGGATCCGGTGGTCGGGCTTCCCTGGTCTGCTCCAAGGGGGCGAGTGGCATCGGACCCTTGTCCGACCCTGCTCTCCCCCTCGGGGCTTTGGCCTTGGTGAGCTCGGCTCCGATATCTGCCTCGGAGCCTTCCCTTTCGGTGGGCCCGGGAGCCCCCGTTTCTTCAGAGCGGGGTCTCTCAGATCTCCCTGGGAGGGGAGCCTTCGAGGTGATGAGGAGTGTGCTGGCCCCCGGGCTCAGTCAGCAGTCTATTCCCTTAGCTCCTCCCTCTATGGTGCCTGTAGATGTCTCTTCCCACTCTCTTGCTCCCAGACCGAGAGATCCATCGCCTCAGGTTTCCCCACTGGGAAGAACCCCCTATTCCGAGGATTCTCCTGATCCGTCAGGAGATCCTCCGCGTAAGAGGACCTGTAAGAGGAAGCACCTAGACTCCCCTGAGTCTACCACTTCAGATACCGACTTGGATGAGTCGGAGGGGTCCCCAAGATCCCCCTCTGAGGATGTCTCTTTTTCAGACATCCTAGAACTCCTAAAACAGAGGGGAAACTGGCCCTCTATTAATCCCTCCGAGGATGAGTTGGTATACCTAGAGGCTTTTGGATCTCGACCCTCCACCTCCTGGGTGTCTCCGCCTTTCGACCCCCTCATGGAGGTGATAGCTCGGAAGGCGTGGGCATCTCCTGATTCCGTGGAACCAGTTCCCAGGAGGCCTTCTAAATTTATTACAGCCCCTTCCGAGAAACAATTTCTTACAAAAGGTGTCCCTGTTGATGCCATGGTGGTGGCGGCCACCACCAAGAAGGAACTTTTGCAGATCCTTCCGTACCAGTCCATCCTCCTAACAAGGATTCTAGGACCATGGACAGGTATGGTAAGAGGATGTTTTCCTCAGCGACCTTTGCCATGCGTTCGCTGAATTATTTATGTCACTTCACCAGACTTCAAAGGGACATCCTTAAAGAATTATGTGGAGTAGTACAGGATCCTTCAGCTGCAGGGCTCAGGAGAAGATTGCTTCTCAGCTAGGAATCCTTAACTCCATAACCAACTCCTCCATGCGGCTAATTTCTTATGCAGCAGATGGAGCGAGTAGAGCCGCAGGGACAGGAGTGGCTCTTAGACATCAGTCCTGGATGCGGCTCTGTAATTTTGCAGACCCCTTTAAGGCGTCCTTAACAAACTCTCCCTTTGATGGGTCAACATTGTTTGGTCCTCGGGTGAAGGATACGTTGACCAGGTGTGAGCAAGACGGCAAGACTCTTTCTGCCGTAGGAGTCCGCTTTTCCACCCCTTCTAGGCCTTACCCCAAAGGACAGAAGGGGGGAAAGATGTAGTTCCGAAAATCTCAGGGAGTCACGCCGGACACACGTGGTCAGTTTACCCCTAGAGGCAGAGGGGGTAATAACAATAGATGGCGCCCTAGGGGCAGAGGGGGTCCGCAGAACCAGGGCAGCAGAGAGCCCCTCTCTGACAAGCCCTTCCAGCATCCCTGAGCTGTTGCCCGACTGTCCACCCTTGGAGGCAGTCAGGGGAAGATTATCGCTGTACCCAGAAGCCTGGCTTTCCCTTTCGCAAGACAAATGTGTACAGTCAATCATATCCGAGGGTTACAAGATTCCTTTCGAGGAAAGTCCCTTCCCTCACAAAAATTCCCTTCCAGACATTCCACCCGGTCTAAGGGAAATTGCAAAATTAGAAGTATCAAAGCTTCTACAAAAAAGGGCCATTCAGCCAGTTCCAACAGACCATTCAGAGCCCGGAATCTACTCAAGGTTCTTTTTGGTTCCCAAAAAAGGCAGATTGGAGACCAATATTGGACCTCAGCAGACTCAACAAGTCGGTGAAAAAGACAAGATTTCGGATGGTCACACTTCAATCGATTTTGCCCTTCTTAGGCAAAGACAACTGGATGTGCTCAATAGACCTTCAGGATGCGTACTGTCACATAAAAATCCACAGACGCTCCAGAAGGTTTCTCCGCTTTCGGCTGGGGTCCAGTCATTTTCAATTCAGAGCCCTGCCCTTTGGTCTCACTACAGCCCCCAGAGTGTTCACCAAATGCATGGCAGTGGTCACGGCTCACCTGAGACGTCAAGAATTCCAGGTGTTTCCGTATCTCGACGACTGGCTCCTCTCAGCCACCACCAGGCATCAACTTCTCCAAGCCAGAGATTACACCCTAAATCTCTGCACTCAGTTAGGAATTTCGGTCAGCTACGAAAAATCCTCCTTATTGCCCTGCCAATCTATTACTTTTATAGGCGCAAATTTAGACACTGCTCGGATGTCAGCAAACCTAACAAGCCAGAGAATTCTAGATATCCAAAACCATGTGCGGATCATCCTTGCCAGCAAAAAGGTGCAAGCCAGACCGGTCCTGAAAGTATTGGGCCTCATGGCAGCTGCCATTACTCTTCTTCCTTTGGCCCGCCTTTACATGCGTCTCCTTCAATGGATGTTGTTCACCCAATGGTCCTTCCAACAGCTTCCCATGCGTCACCAGATCCTGGTGACACAAACTTGCAAAAACCATCTATCATGGTGGATTTCTTCTCCCCAAGTCCATCAGGGCAGACCCTTTGTTTCCCCGGCCCCGGTAGCCACAGTCACTACGGACGCCTACCTGATCGGGTGTGGGGGGGGGGGTCATTATCAGGGCAGGATGGTTCATGGGACATGGCAACTGTTCGAATACCACCTGCACATAAATGTCCTAGAGATGAGAGCAGTGCTTTTAACGTTGCAAGCCCTCAACAACTTTCTTCCCTTAGGAACGATTGCAGTTCACAAGGACAACATGTCCGTAGTATGGTATATCAACAAGCAGGGCGGAACCAAGTCCTATCCCTTGTGTCGAGAGGCTCTCAGACTTTGGCAATGGGCGATCTCCTCTCATCGGTTTCTGGTAGCAACGCTTATCCCTGGGAAAACCAACATTTTAGCGGACAGATTGAGCAGAGCTATACTCATGCCTCACGAGTGGTCTCTCAAACAATCTATAGTGGAGGAGATTTTTCAGAAGTGGGGCCGCCCATGTTGCGATCTTTTTGCTACTCCCCAAAACAGCAAATGCCCAGTCTACTTCTCTCTCCCCACTTCCGGGCTATCCCCCCAGAGACGCTCTTACCCAAGATTGGCCCCAGGGACTTCTTTATGCCTTTCCTCCCTTTCCATTGATACCACAGGTACTCCAGAAAGCTACCGTTTTGAGAGCCAAAATGATTCTCATTGCCCTGTATTGGCCTCGACAAATTTGGTTTTTGTTCCTTCATCGTCATCTTTTGGTGCAGCCGTGGCATCTGGACCCAGTGCCAGATCTTCTGATCCACCAATCGGATCAGCTGCATCGGTCCATTCCTTCTCTCAACCTCACAGCTTGGTTGCTCCACTTCCTTCCTTAGCCGGGCTTCCTATGATCTCTAACCCCGTTAGGGATATCATAGTAGCTTCCCTTAAATCCTCTACTAGAAGGATTTACTCTAGCAAGTGGAAACGTTTCTCCCTTTGGGTGAAATCGAGCAACATAGATCCCTTTACTGCCCCTGTTCATGCAGTTTTGGATTTTCTAGCGGAAATCTTTCACTCTGGTTCTTCATCTTCCACGGTCAAAGTTCAGTTGGCTGCAATCTCGAACTGTCATGTCGGGTTTGCAGATCACAACATTATGTCCCACAAGCTTTGTAAAGCTTTTCTGAAAGGAAGTTTTCTCCTGAAGCCTCCTGTCAGGAGTCCTCCTCCACAATGGGACCTAAATCTAGTGCTGACATCCTTAATTCTTCCTCCTTTTGAGCCAGCTGCTTCATGTTCACTAAAGTTTCTTTCGTGGAAGACACTCTTCCTTGCCGCTATTACCTCGGCTAGGAGAGTGTCAGAACTTCATGCCCTCTCTGTTCGTCCCCCATATTTGGTCTTCCACAAGGACAGAGTATCCTTGAGAACTAATCCATCCTTTTTGCCCAAGGTTGCTTCAAAAACAAATTTAAACCAATCCATTGATCTCCCTGTATTTTTTCCTAATTATTCCAACAGATCGGAACAAAAATTGCATTATCTAGATGTTCACCGCCAACTCAGATATTATTTGGACAGAACAAAGCAATTCAGGAAGTCTGATCAGCTTTTTCTTTCTTACGCTGAAAATAAGAAAGGCCTCCCTGTTTCCAAAGTGACCTTATCTAGATGGCTATCTTCCACCATTTCTGACATTTATCAACTTAGGGGCAAACAACTGTGCTCAAAACCAAAGGCACATTCCACTAGAAGCCTAGCCACTTCTACAGCTTTTCAGGCTAGGCTACCCTTAGATACTATTTGTGCAGCAGCCACTTGGGCCACTCCTCATACCTTTGTTTCTCATTACAAATTGGATTTGGCCTCCAGGAGTAGAGCCAGTTTTGGTTCCACGGTTCTCAAGAGTCTGTTCCATTGAGCCACCCAGGATAGAGGTGCTAGGGACGCGGTCCCATCCAGCAAGAATGAAGGTGAGATTGACAACCTAACATTTAGAAGTTATGTACCTACCATAACGTTCCATGTTAGTTGTCTTCTCTCGCCTTCTTTCTTGCGACCCTCCCTCCTGTCCCCCTTGCCTGGACAGACCTTGATCTCCCTTGTCTCTGGAAGATTTCTTTTCCTTGGACACCAGTTAGTTCTAGTTTTAATTATCTGGTTTCCCCTTACAGCCCTTTAGGCTAGTTGCTCTTCTTTCCTTTAGTGGAAAGTTTTTATGCTAGGCAGTTTTCCCTCTAGGTACCAAACGAGATCTGGGTATTTACCGCCTTGCATCATGGGATATGGGGCTGCCTCGAGCTGGTAAAAGTGACTCTCGAGCTTAGCAAGTGCCGAGTCGGAGCCGAGGATCGGGTCCGAACCCATCCAGCAAGAAAGAAGGCGAGAGAAGACAACTAACGTGGAACGTTATGGTAGGTACATAACTTCTAATTCTCTAGCCAACATCACCACCAGCTTTCCTTTTGACAGCGACAGCATAACTGACACTCCTCCAAAAAAACTCCTCCTCCTCCTTACCCCGTCTCTACAAACATTTCTTCCACACCTGAGCCCACCCCCCATTTTACCCCTAATTTCACTATCAGCCCCATTTCTACCATAGCCATTAAGACTACTTTTTAAGATCAAGCCCTGCTTTAACACACCTGACAATTTACCCCCAGCTTTTGTAAAGATTGCTGCCAAAGCCTTTGCATTCCCTATAAGTATCATAATTAGTAGATCCATTCAAGAAGCTTATGTACCCAAATTATGGAAGAAAGCCTACATTGTTCCTCTTCACAAAGGCGGCAAAAACAATGAGATCTCCAAATTTTGCCCAATTTGCTACCCTGCCCTCCTATCTCTAAGATCTTAGAAAAGTGCATTCACATTCAGCTGATTCCCTATCTACATCTAACCACCTCCTGTACTCCACACGTCATGCTTTCAGACCTGGCCACAACACTACCACTGCCCTTGTTATTTCCTGGATACTGATTTGATGGTATCAGTGCCATTATTAATCATGGATGGGTCTTTGGTACGACCACTGATCTTAGCCGACAACTGAAGGACATATCCAGAGCTCAAGCTCCTCCCCTTCCCATAATCCCTTGCTGACCTACGACCCTCAGATCTCGCTTGCTGGGGAAACATTTGGACTTGTATCCTACAGCTCAAGTGACTTCACTTCAGATAAGTGTAAATTGCCTTTTTCTTTCTGCCCTTCCCGTAGACAGTACGGGTGTTGTTCGGGGGGGTTGTGTGTGTGTGCTTAATTTTCTAAGATGTCTGAGAAGCTTTCTGGCTTTAAAAGATGCTCCTTGTGCAGTCAGAAAATGCCCCATTCCACTTCGAACGAGGAGTGTGTTTATTGCTTTGGAGAGAGTCACTTGGAGGTTGAATGCAACGTTTGTACCACATTCAACCCCAGGGCTCTCGTGAATTGCAGGAATAAGCTCCTGCTAAAGGTCCTTTAGCCTCTGGCTTCCCCTTTTAAACCCCCTGCATATCTCAAAAGGAAGACCTCATTGTCTTCTTCAAGGGATTCCCCTTCAAAAAAGCCGAGGCTCTCGCATTGCAGATCCCCGGATCTGAGCCTAGCCTCTTTGGCTTCAGATCCCGGCTCTTCCTCTCCAAGACCCTCAGATCAGTATGTTAGGTCTGAGGCCTTGGAGGCCCTCGGATCTGACTTGGCACAAGCAGCGGTCGAAACTGTCTTCGCCGACTAAACAGTCGGATCTGTCCAGGACCTTGGATCTAATAGTCATTGACCATTTCCCCTCAAGGTCCAGCAGTTCGAGTCTGAGGCATAGGAGTCACTGCCCTGCAGTCATGGAAGTGAGACTATCGGGGTCTCCAGCCAGGGCAGGACATTCTTCGTTATCCTCCATATTCTCCAGAAGTCTGCTCCCTACAGATGTGGATAGGATGATAAGTTTTCTCAAGACTCAAATCGATACGTGCTTACCATCCCTGGCTCAGTTGCCCAGGGGAACTTCCCCATCTGCGGGACCTCAATCTCCTTGTCCGACCCACCTGAGTTTGGATCACCAGGATTAGAGCATTCCCTATGAGAGGTTGACTGTGTCTGGTATCCCACCCCTTCCGATGCAGTCAGGGTCCCTGGTGGGCTGTGTTCTGCTGCCCTTGGAACTGACTGTGCCTTGGTCCCATGAGGTCTGTGCCCTTTCGGAGCTTCTGCAGTGGAAAGCTGTGGGCTGATGATATCTGGAGTCACCGTTGCTGCGTTGGGGTCCCGCCCTCCTTTCTTAGATGGCTGCAGCTGTGCCAGAGGGGAGGGGGCCTCACCCAGTCTCTCAGCCTTCTGGGCTGTAGAGAGGATGTTCTCCAGTTGGATCGTTTCTCTCCATCTCTAGAGCCTTCCCAGCCCCTCTTGACTTAGGGTGGCGAGCCCTCATCATCCTTCCTGGGTCAGCCCTCACATGAGTGCCTTCAAATGGGCGTTACCCTGCTTGGGGTCTCTGCCTCTTCTGAGTCCTCCCCAGATCCCACTGTGGAGGAGCCCCCTCAGAAGAGGATGTGCAGGAAGAGACACTTTGATTCCCCTAGAGAGTCCCTCACTGAGGACATGGATTTTGGAGTCCCTCACTGAGGACATGGATTTTGAGGGGGGAGACAAGTCTCCCAGACTCCTGTCTGAGGAAGTGTCCTTTGCGGACATCCATGAGATTCTAAAGTGAAGAGGGGGTTGGTTTCCCCCACCCCATCTTTAGTGGGATCTGTGTTCCTGAAGGCCTTCGGGATGGGTCCATCTTCTACCTGGGTGACCCCGTCCCCCCTGATGAGCTCGTAGAACTCATTGACAGGGTATAGAAGGAACCTGACACAATCGAACCAGTTCCCAGAAAGGCTGACAAATTTTAGTCCCCTAAAGGATAAAACATTTTGGAGTAAGGGTGCCCCCGTTGATGCCATCGTCGTGGCCGCAGGTACTAAGAAGGAGCTCACTGAACAGATTAATGGTCCATCCCCTGAACAGGGTATCTCGTGCAGTTGACGACTTTGGAAAGCGCATGTTTGCCTCCGCTACATTCAGACTGAGAGCAAGCAACTACATGGCACATTTTACCCACCTTCAAAGGATTTGATCTCAGAAGTCACCACCTCCCTTTCAGAGTTGCTGCCTCTGGAGAGTCTTAAGTTGGTCTCTCCAAAGCTATCCACTTTAACTTCCCTGGCTAATGCACCGATGAAGTTGATCTCCAGTGCAGCAGAGACTCTCTCTCAAGTGGTGGGCACAGGCATTGCCATTAGACGGCACGCATGGCTTGCCTTTGCAGGTTTGTGAAACCCTTTAAGGCATCTTTTACTAATTCCCCCTTTGATGGGTCAACCGTGTTTGGTCCCTCTGTCAGAGACATTGACCTGCAGAGAGCAGGAGGGGAAGACACTGTCCGCGGTGGGGATCAAGTTCTCTACTCCTAACAGTCCTTTTCTAGATATCAGAGGGGACAGTAAGAAGCTTTGGTTCTGCAGGACTCTGTCCCCCTTCCAGGATGCTCCACAGGAATAGTCTTCTACTGGCCGGGGTAGGGGATTCAATGGCAGAAGCAGCCCCAGAGGCAGAGGGGGTCTGCAGAACCAGGGCTGCCTGGAACTATTCTTGGAGAAGCCCGCACAGAGCTGCTGAGGAGCTGCCCGGCTGTCCTGCCCTGGAGGTAGCCAGGGGATGATTCTCCCCTCTCCCACTAGCCTGGACAAGTATCACTTCAGATCAGTGGGTGTTAGATCATTTCCATGGGTTATTTCATGCTATTTTTTCAGCCCCCTCTAATTCTAAAATCTCTCCTAGATAGTTCACCCTGCCAGAGGGAGTTGGCCCATCTCGAAGTCCAAGATCTTCTTCTAAAATGAGCCATCCAAGAGCTCCCAACAGGACAACAAGGGTCTGGAACTTAATCTCCCTTCTTTTTGATGCTAAAAAAGACTGGGGATATGTGTCCCATTTTGGACCTCAGCGAGAAGAACCTGTCAGTCAAGAAGTCCAAGTTTCAGATGGTCACTGTCCAGTCCGTCCCTTTCTGCGCAAGGACAATTGGATATGCCCACTGGATTTCAAGGAAGTGTACTGCCATATCAAAATAGATACACTCCTGGAGATACCTGTGATTTCGGTTAGGGTCCAATCACTACCAGTTCAGAGCCCCTGCCCTTTGGACTCACCACAGCCTCCCAGGTGTTTACCAAATGCATGGCGGTGGTGGCAGCTCATCTCAGACTACAAGGATTCTAGGTCTTCCTGTACCTGAACAGTTGGCTCCTCATGGCCCCACGAGGCATCAACTGTCTGTGGCCTCTGAATATACCCTCCTCCTTTCGTGATCTTGACATCACAGTCAACCTGTCCAAGTCAAATCTTTCCCTGTGTTAGAGCCAAGAGTTTATTGAGGTTCTTCTGGACACTGTGTCCGAGACTGCAGCAGTCCCTCCCCACAGAGTTTGTCATTCAAGACCAGGTTCATCAGTTGCTGACGCTCGATCATCCCACAACCCACTTAATCTTGCAGGTGCTAGGTTCAATGGCGGCTGCTATCCCGTTGTTACCTCTTGCCAGATATCGCATGCGGGTCCTGCAGTGGAGCCTGGCGGTTCAGTGGTCTGCTCAGGTTCACTCCATGTCTATCAGGATCTCTCGGGTGTGCATAAACCACCTTGCATGGTGGCATCAAACTCAGGATCTGATCCTAGGCCGACCCTTTTGTCTTCCCCAACCCAAGGCCACTGTGACCACGGATGCCACCGCTTTGGGGTGGGTGGGACATTTTCGTAGAAGGACGGTTTAAGGCACGCGGTCCCCTGTAGAGACCAAATTGCACATGTGCTGGAGATGAGAGGAGTCATTCTAATGTTGCAAGCCTTTCAGGAGTGTCTCCCTCTTGGGACTATAGCCATTCAAACGGATAACATGACAGTGGTCTGGTACATCAACAAGTGGGGGGAACGTGGTCTTATCCCCTGTGCAGAGAGGCCATGAGTGTGTGGGAATGGGTGATGTCTTCCAGGCACTTTCTTGCAATGCACATCCCTGGCAGTTCCAGTGTGTTAGCCGGCAAACTCAGCAGGTCTATCTTGAGTCCTCATGAGTGGTCCCTGAATCCGTCAGTGGCACATCGGATATTCGACCAGTGGAATCTTCCTTGCTTCGATCTGTTTGCTTCCCCTGTCAACCACAAAGGCAGCAGTTACTTTACCCTGATCCCCCCCATCGGGGAAATCACCCAGGGACGCTCTAGTTCATGATTGGCTGTCGGGGGCTTTTAAATGCTTACCCCCCCAACTCCCCTCATTCCCAACGTTTTTCAGAAAGACCAGTGCCTAAAGACCCCTCTCATCCTCATTGCTTCCTTTTGGTGTTGTCAGGCATGGTTCTTACTGCTTTGATGTCATCTGAAGCATCCTCCCTGGATATTGGATCCCACCCAGGATCTCATTTCCCACCCTTGGGGGAGCTTTCCTCTTTCCGACCTTCAGTCTCTTCGTCTAACCGCATGGTTCCGCCACTTGGCTAACTTCTCTTCTCTTACTCTTTAGCCAAGAATTGTAATGCTCTTCCATTAGCAGTTAGAACAATCCAAAATCCTGCCCACATCAAAACGTCTCTACACACTTTCCTGTCTTCCACCTGGAACTGTACCTGTACTCTGCCTCTGTGAATACCTATCTGTAATGATGTATTCTCTCCTTACTTTCTATGCTGCGTTTTATCTTAAAAAATTCTCTGTGCATTAATTTATCTCTAAATAGTTAATTCTGTATCACTATTTGTATGGCCACTGACTTGTTAAGAGTGTTTTTAACTTTTAACTTTGTAATCCAGTATGTTAAGTAATGGCATACTACCATTGTATGTAATTTTTGTCTTTTTTCTTTATTGTACAGAGGAGCTGTTCTCCCTGGGCCTCCTCTGAAATTGGGCTCTGTATGACCCAGTGGACTTTCCCAGTTAACATACTGCAAATAAGTAAATAAATGAAATCGCTGGGAAAAAGAAAGGGGGGGTACTTGTCTTAATTGCTAGAGGAGCCCCAGTAGTAATAGAAGATGAAAAAAAGGTAATGGTAGAATAGTAATGGGCTACTGACAAGGGAGAAGGGTTATGCTGGCAGGTATTTGTATTCCACCTAAAACTACTAAAGAAGAGCTTAAGAAAATTCTGTGAGAAATGATGTGCTTTCAGGGAATATTATATGTGGTTATTGGAGCTTGTTTTGCAACAATGAAGATGTATTTGGGGGGCCTGGAAGAGAAAATAAAACTAGAGAGGATGGATTTTTGAAGAAATGTATAAAAATATGTGGTATGGAAGATAGTAATAGGTGCTCTGAGAGAATTTACATATTCCCTAAGGTACAAAAACTGGGCTAGTCTTGTCAAAAATTCTTTTGCACCAATCATAAATAAAAATGCAGGATAATGAAATAAAATGAGACACTGATGCTTCCCTGCCTATGTGTTAAACAGAGGACTTTAATGAATGAGTAGTGGAAATAATACAAGAGTTATTATGAAAGATAGAGATTTTTTTCAGAAATGTAGATAGGGTGTGCTATAAAATGAAAGTGGTGTTTACAAATATGGTAGAAATAAGAGAGAAATACGGTTAGGAATTAATTAGAGGGACTCATGGAGGTTACAGTATTACAGAATAGGGGGAATCTCACAACAACAGGAGGAGCGACTGTAGAGTGCTAGAGAGAATAATGGACTACCTCGATAATGGATATGAGTTTAAAAAGATTGCTGTTAAACTGTTTTTTGATAATAACTCTGGAGCATCAAAGCTTTTAGCACAAAGGCTCTGCTCAGGAAACAGAAAGCAGTTAAGGTTTTTGCCAAGCTTTGAGGAGCCTATAGCAAGGAAAATAACCAGAAATCCTGTAGAGATACTACAAATATTTTGGAAATTTTATGAAAATCTATATAAAGCAAAAAATGCGGAAATCGGGCAAAAAAGTCCAAATGTAAATGTTTATGGAAGAGTTAAATATGCCGAGGTTGAAGAGACTCCATTATTACCACTTAGGATAGGTGGAGATGAGATGAAAATGGAGATGTGTAACCAATCTGTAAGAAAGTCTCCGGGAGTAGATGGTGTTACTTTTGAAGTTTAGAAGCTAGGGGGGAGGAAATTGAATTAAGATCTGGAAGGTTTTGTTTAATGGTATTTTAAAAAGAGGATAGGCACCAACATCTGGACGAAGTCTGTGGTGGCTGTAATACCTAAAGATGGTAAAGACCTATTATATCTAGCTTCATACAGGCTCATTTTGATTATAATCCATGATGTTAAAGTTTTGTTTATAATGGCTAAAAGAGTGGGAAAAATGATGCCAAAGTTGATATTAATGGATCAGTGTGGTTTTGTGGAAAGGAGGCAAACCTTTGACAACATTAATAGAGCAATGATGATCCGGAGGGAAGGAGAAAGTAAGAAAATACCACTGCCATTGGAGAATCTTGATGCAGAGAAAGCATTCAACAGAGTAAGCTGGGATGTTATGAGTAGGGTAGTGGAAGCATTTGCATTCCCTGACACAGTATGTTTAATTAGGAGGATATGTGAGGATTGGAGGCGGAAGTTAAAGTGGGGGGGTTCTGTCTCATAAGTTCTATTTGAACAGAGGAACTAGGCAGGGTCTCCTTTTCCCCCTTTATTTGCATTATGTTTGAAACTATTGGCAAAGAAAATAAGGGACTCAGAAATTCAAGGATATAATTAGCATGGTAATTAAGATGTTTGCTTTACTTGCAGATGATGATATTTTGTACCTGATTTAAAACCAGAAAAGGACATCTCAGTGCTGTGGGATGTTCTGATACAGTTTCAGATCTTTTTGGGATACAAAATTAATGAAGATAAAGCAAAGGAAATAGTTGTAAACTATGTATCCACACACACGTTGGTTCCTTAATACCCATTTTTATGGGGACATGATAAAATGAAGTAGTTAGAGTACAAGTTAAAAAGGATTCTGTTATGGCAGCAAGGATATGTGAGAAGAGACTGAAGAAAAGGTAATACAAAAACTGAGAAACTGCAAGCTCTATTTTGTATGGATATCAACATACAAGCAGTGAAAATGTTTTTTTGTCTCTAGTTTTATATATAGGTCAGGTTTATATTCATTAACCAGAGGAGAAGTTGTGGATAGCAGTAGCAGTTAATAAATTGTTGAATAATTTTATCTGGCAGGAGAAGAGGGCAAGAATCAAGTGGAATATTTTAATCCTTCCAGTAGAAGATGGTGGTTTAGGATTACCTGAGTTGAAGGGGTGTTTCAGAACTGCACAGTTAAGGCTCCTATACATAGCACAAGCAGAAGGCTGTAATTCAAAGTTGAAAGCAATTATGAAGAAACGGGGGAATCTCAAGAAATTAGGAGAGATTGGGATTTTGGAAGAAGACCTATGATGAGAATGAAATTATACAATGACCCCACATTAATAGTCAGCGTGCACGTTGTAAATCAGAGTTATAGTAATGGAAAAAGGTCCGGTAGCCCGGACTTTTTCCATTAGTATAACTTTTTTTTTTTTTTTTTTTTTTTTTTTTTTTTTTACAGCAACGGGGATCTTCGTTGCTTTTTACAACCTGTATTGCTATGTTAAACCTATTTAACATAGCGAGACACTTTAAAAAGCAGTGGATATCTTGCTTTCTCCGTTGCTATGTTAAATGGGTTTAACCTAGCAAGACAGCTTTAAAAAAAGCAAGAGATTCTCTGTTGCTTTTTTTAAAGCTGTCTTGCTATGTTAAACCCGTTTAACATAGCGAGACAGGTTGTAAAAAGCAACGGAGATCTTGCTTTCTCCGTTGCTTCTGCCCACAGCTCTGATGTACTGCGTAAGTATACGCATGCGCAGTACATCAGAACTGCCGCAGAATACCAGACAGCTACGGAAGGGCAGCACGGAGGCATTATTCAATGCCATTATTTAAGAAAAGTAATTATTTTTTTTTTCTTAAATAATGTCATTGTATAATAGCAATAACCCACACCTGGGTGTGGGTAATGCTGGATTTACCCACGGTTGGCTTTGTTTGGCCACTCGGGCTTCGCCCTCATGACCAAACCACACCAACCGTGGGTAAATCCAGCATTACCCACGCCCAGGCGTGGGTTATTGCTATAATAACCTTACAGAATGTTATATTTAATGTTTATAAAATAGCAGAAAATATTCTTAACTCATTTACTCCAGTGGAGCTCAGGAAGTTGCACTGTAACCTTTTTTGCCTTTTGACGGAATCAAATTATGTTCTCACATTTCAAACAAATGTTCTCATCTCTGGAACCATAGGGTTATGAAAGAAGTATAAGTGGCAAACTCTTCACAAACTATTTTTATAGCTGTGGTATTCCTTAGATTCTGGGTCTTAAACAGAATTTTATAAGTCACAGTAAATACAGTCACTGTTACATTTATAATGTTTTGTAAGCAACTTAAAATATCTTGGCAACCCTCAAGTTACACACATACTGTGTCAGCACCATTTTATTCATCTAGCTGAGAGCTTTCATATGATGCTAAGGAGTTCTGTCTGTTATTTGTTGAGATATTTAGAAAAATGTTATATAAATTAATGTCAGAAAAACAACAGATGTTAAGTTGTCAATCTCGCCTTCATTCTTGCTTGATGGGTTCGGAGCCGATCCCTCGGCTCCGACTCGGCACTTGCTTTAGCTCGAGAACTCCTTTTACCAGCTCGAGGCAGCCCCATATCCCATGATGCAAGGCAGGAAGTTCCCAGATCTCGTTTGCCGCTTCGCTTGGGAGGTCTTCTCTTTACCAGCTCCTGGTAAGTAATTCACATTTGTGACATTTAAGCCCCTTTTTAGTTAAAAACTTTTTGTTTTGATAGTTTAACTTTAAATTTAACTTTTTCTGACAGAAATCCCTGTCTCTTTTAATTTTTTAGTCAGTTAATTTCCCTATCCCATCCCCCCCCCTGTTAGGGTGTGTGTGTTGGTATTTTTTACTAAATACCCTTTTGGTATTAGTTTAATTAATTGGACTGGTGTGTGTGTGTTTTGTTAGGCACCATGTCTAAAGAGAGGGTTTCAGGTTTTAAGAAGTGTGACTCGTGCTGTCAGAAGATGTCTCTGACAGACGGTCACACTTCTTGCCTGTACTGTTTAGGCCCTCTTCACCTGCAGGACTCCTGTGCTATTTGTCACTCCTTCAGCCAGAGAGTCCTGCAGGAGAGAAGGAATAAGTTGATTCTCAGGGGTCTTCTTAAGCAATGGGGGGCTCTCCGGCTAAGTCGGCCCACAAAATCAACTAAATCTGCCAAGACCCAGGCTTCTGTTTCTAAGCCTGTGGCCTCTGCTCCGACTCGTATAGAGTCGAGATCGGCTCCGGCTGCAGCCGTTTCAGGATCCACTATGCTTTCGTCGCCGTTGGCTTTCGGTGCCCTATCTGCTTAGACCACTGTGGTGTCGGTTCCGACCGGCTCCGACACCCACGCAGAGGCATCGGTGTCGGCTCCGATCGGCTCCGACACCCATGTGGCACAGGCATCGGTGTCGGCTCCGATCGGCTCCGACACCGTTACTTTGGTGGCTGTATCGGCTCCGGCTGGAGCCGATACATCGAGGCGTTCTGCCGGCTCCGAGAAATCGGTGCCGACAGGATCAGTAATATCGGCTCCGATGACCCATTCCAGGAAGAGGTCGAGGTCCCTTCCTTGGAGCCGATACTTTCGGCCTCGCCTCTTCTATCGGAACGGAGCCATCGGAGCCGATCTTCAAGGTCATCCAGGTTGTCAGACCATGACCTAGAGAGAGTGGTCAGTAGATTGCTCAAGTCACAGGTACTGGCCCAAATGCTACACAGTCCGTCTCAGCAGGCGACTGTTGGTCCACACCCCGTTACAGTTCCTCCTTCAACTCTACCTCAGAGCTTGGAGTTGGAGTCTTCGGGCATGGTTACTGCTACGGCTGGAGGACGGATACCCGCTTCTGTTCCTTCAGCCCCTACTGTTATCTCCTCTGCCTTAGAGGGATTCGTGGTCGGGCTTCCATGGTCTCCTCCGAGGGGTGAGTGGCATCGGACCCTTGTCCGAACCCGCTCTTCCCCTTGGAGCCTCGGCCTTGGTGAGCTCGGCTCCGACATCTGCCTCGGAGACTTCCCTTCGGTGGCCCCGGAGTTCCTAGCTCTTGGGCGGGGTCTCTCGGACCTGCCTGGGAGGGGAGCATTCGAGGTGATGAAGAGTGTACTGGCCACTGGTATCAGTCAGCAGTCTCTTCCCGTAGCTCCTCCCTCTATTGTACCTGTTGACATCTCTGCCACTTCTCTTGCTACAGGACCCAGAGATCCTCCGCCTCAGGTCTCCCCATTGGGAATTTACCCCTCCTCCGAGGATTCTCCAGATGTATCGGGAGATCCTCCTAGGAAGAGCACTTGTAAGAGGAAGCATGTAGACTCCCTGAGTCTGTCACTTGGATACTGACTTTGATGAGTCAGAGGGATCCCCTAGATCCCCTCTGAGGATGTCTCCTTCTCAGACATCCTAGAACTTCTGAAACAGAGGGAAACTGGCCCACCAACAATCCCTCTGAGGATGAGTCAGTATACCTAGAGGCGTTTGGATCTCGGCCCTCCACCTCCTGGGTGTCTCCGCCTTCGACCCCTTATGCAGGTTATAGCTCGAAGGCGTGGACAGCTCCTGACTCTGTAGAGCCAGTCCCTAGGAGGCCTTCTAAATTTATAACTGCCCCTAGTGACAAACAATTCCTTACCAAGGGTGTCCCGCTGATGCCATGGTGGTGGCTGCGGCCACCAAAAGGAACTTGCAGATCCTTCCGTGCCTGTCCATCCTCCTAACAAGGACTCTAGGACCATGGATAGGTACTGCAAGCGGATGTTTTCCTCAGCGACCTTTGCTATGCGTTCGCTGAATTATCTTTGTCACTTCACCAGACTCCAGAGAGATATCCTGAAGGAGCTGGGAGAAGTAGTTCAGGATCCTACAGCTGCAGGGGCCCAAGAAAAGATTGCTTCGCAGCTAGGAACCCTCAATTCCATTGCTAACTCCTCCATGCGGCTAATATCTTATGCTGCTGATGGAGCGAGTAGAGCTGCAGGCACAGGTGTGGCTCTTAGACGCCAAGCCTGGATGCGGCTATGTGATTTTGCGGATCCCTTTAAGGCGTCCTTCACAAATTCTCCCTTTGATGGGTCAGCTTTGTTTGGCCCTCAGGTGAAGGAAACCTTGACCAGGTGTGAGCAGGACGGCAAGACTCTTTCTGCTGTTGGAGTCCGTTTTCCACCCCTTCTAGGCCTTATCCCAAAGGACAGAAGGGTGGGAAGATGTGGTTCCGTAAATCTCAAGGAGTCACGCCGGATTCACGTGGTCAGTTTACCCCTAGAGGCAGAGGGGTTAACAACAACAGACGCCGCTCTAGAGGCAGAGGGGGTCCCAAGAATCAGGGCAACAGGGAGTCTCTTCCTGAGAAGCCCTTTCAGCATCCCTGAGGTGTTGCCCGGCTGTCCCTCCTTGGAGGCAGTCGGGAAGATTATCACTGTACCCAGAAGCCTGGCATTCCCTCACTCAAGACAGATGGGTACAGTCGATCATATCCAAGGGTTACATAATTCCTTTCGAGGAAAGTCCCTTCCCCTCAAGTTCCCTTCCAGATGTACCACCCGGTCTAAGGGACATTGCAGAGTTAGAGATCGCAAAACTACTGCAAAAAAGAGCCATTCAGCCAGTTATAGACCATTCAGAGCCCGGAATCTACTCAAGGTTCTTTTGGTCCCCAAAAGACGGGAGACTGGAGACCAATATTGGATCTCAGCAGACTCAACAAGTCTGTCAGGAAGACAAGATTCCGAATGGTCACTCTTCAGTCAATTCTACCCTTCTTACAGAAGGACAACTGGATGTGCTCAATAGATCTTCAGGATGTGTACTATCACATCAAAATTCACAGACGCTCAGGAGATTTCTCCGCTTTCGGCTGGGGTCCAGTCATTTCCAGTTCAGAGCCCTGCCCTTTGGTCTCACTACAGCCCCCAGAGTGTTCACCAAATGCATGGCAGTGGTCACGGCTCACCTGAGACGTCAAGGATTCCAGGTGTTTCCGTATCTCGACGACTGGCTCCTGTCAGCCACCACCAGGCATCAGCTTATACAAGCCAGGGATTACACAATAGACCTTTGTTCTCATTTGGGCATCTCAGTCAACTTTGAAAAATCATCCTTATCGCCCTGCCAGTCTATTACCTTCATAGGCGCAAACTTAAACACTGTTCGGATGTCAGCTACCCTTACAGAACAAAGAGTTTCAGACATTCAGACTCATGTCAGGATCATTCTGGCCAACAAGAAGGTACAGGCCAGAATGGTTCTAAAGGTGTTAGGTCTTATGGCTGCGGCCATCACTCTTCTTCCCCTGGCTCGATTCTACATGCGCCTCCTTCAGTGGATGCTGTTCACACAGTGGTCATACCAGCAACTCCCAATGCGTCACCAGATTCTGGTGACACAAACATGCAAAGAACATCTTGCTTGGTGGATCACATCGTCTCAGGTTCACCAAGGCAGGTGCTTTGTACCTCCGTCCCGATAGCCACTGTCACCACGGATGCCTCCCTGATCGGGTGGGGGTCATTATCAGGGCAGGATGGTTCATGGGGCGTGGCAACCGTTCGAGTACCATCTGCACATAAATGTCCTGGAGATGAGAGCAGTGCTTTTAACGTTGCAAGCCCTCAACGACTTTCTTCCCGTAGGGACAATTGCAGTCCACACAGACAACATGTCTGTAGTTTGGTATATCAACAAACAGGGCGGAACCAAGTCCTACCCCTTGTGTCGAAGCGCGCAGACTATGGCAATGGGCGATCTCCTCTCATCGGTTTCTGGTAGCAACGCATATCCCTGGGAAAACCAACATTATAGCGGACAGATTGAGCAGAGCTATTCTCATGCCTCACGAGTGGTCTCTCAAGCAATCCATAGCGGAAGAGATTTTTCTGGAATGGGGTCGTCCATGTTGCGATCTTTTGCTACTCCCCAAAACAGCAAATGTCCAGACTTCTTCAGCCTCTTCCCTCTATCAGGCCATCCCCCCAGAGACGCTCTGACCCAGGATTGGCCCCAGGGACTTCTTTATGCCTTCCCTCCTTTTCCTCTGATCCCTCAGGTGATCCAGAAAGCTACCGTTTGAGAGCCAAATTGATTCTCATTGCCCCTTACTGGCCTCGACAAGTTTGGTTCCCGTTCCTCCATCATCACCTTTTGGTGCAGCCGTGGCATCTGGACCCAGTGCCAGATCTACTGATTCACCAATCCGGTCAGCTGCACCGGTCAATCCCTTCTCTCAACCTCACAGCATGGTTGCTCCACTTCCTTCCTTAGCCAGGCTTCCTTTGATCTCTAACCCAGTTAGAGATATCATAGTAGCTTCACTAAAATCCTCTACCAGGAGGATTTACACAAGCAAATGGAAGCGTTTCTCTTATTGGGCTAAGGCCCAAAATATTGATCCTTTTACTGCCCCTGTTCAGGCAGTTCTGGACTTCTTAGCAGAGATTTTCCATGCAGGCTCCTCTTCTTCCACAGTCAGAGTTCAGTTGGCTGCTATTTCTAATTTTCATGTCGGGATAGCAGATCATAATATTACGTGCCATAGGCCCTCCAGGGCCTTTGTCAAAGGAATTTTCCTAGTAAAACCTCCAAGCAGGAATCCTGCTCCTCAGTGGGATTTAAATTTAGTGCTGACATCCTTGATTCTTCCCCTTGAGCCAGCTGTTTCTTGTTCCCTGAAATATCTTTCTTGGAAAACTTTATTCCTAGTGGCTATTACATCTGCCAGGAGGGTGTCTGAACTTCATGCTCTTTCGGTTCGACCCCTATTTGATTTTTCACAAAGACAGAGTATCTTTGAGAACTAATCCATCCTTTTTACCTAAGGTCGCTTGAAAAACAATCTGAATCAATCTATTGATCTCCTGTATTTTTTCCTAACTATTCAGATAGAGCTGAACAAAAGCTACATTATCTTGACGTCCACCATCAGCTTAGATATTATTTGGACAGAACAAAAAAATTTAGAAAATCTGATCAACTTTTTGTTTCCTATGCGGATAATAAAAAAGGCCTTCCTGTTTCTAAAGTGACTTTGTCCAGATGGCTTTCTTCGGTCATCACTGAAATTTATACGATCAGGGGAAAACAGCTGTGCTCAAAACCTAAAGCACATTCAACTAGGAGTTTAGCTACTTCTACAGCTTTTCAAGCTAGACTGCCTTTAGGCACTATTTGTGCAGCGGCCACTTGGGCCACTCCTCACACTTTTGTTTCCCATTACAAATTGGACTTGGCCTCCAGGGACAGAGCCAGTTTTGGCTCTACTGTCCTCAAGAGTTTGTTCCATTGAGCCACCCAGGATAGAGGTGCTAGGGGCCGGTCCCATCAAGCAAGAATGAAGGCGAGATTGACAACTTAACATTAAGAAGTTATGTACCTACCATAACGTTCCATGTTAGTTGTCTTCTCGCCTTCTTTCTTCGACCCTCCCTCCTTCCCCTGGCCTGGACAGACCTTGTATAAGAAACTATAATACTAAAGACCATTCAGACCTGGTCCTTTTTCCATTTGTAAGTTTCTTCTTCCTTTGGGAAGTATTGTTTATGCTTGGTGTTATTGCCCTTTTGTCAACAAACGAGATCTGGGTACTTCCTGCCTTGCATCATGGGATATGGGGCTGCCTCGAGCTGGTAAAAGGAGTTCTCGAGCTAAAGCAAGTGCCGAGTCGGAGCCGAGGGATCGGCTCCGAACCCATCAAGCAAGAAAGAAGGCGAGAGAAGACAACTAACATGGAACGTTATGGTAGGTACATAACTTCTTATTAATATCTATTTACCTGCACTAGACAGAGGTCAAATATTAATGCAGTTGAGTTTGCAATTGTGTAAGCTTTAAGATGAAATCTTTTAAAACTTTGTATACCATGGTTTTGGAATTTTTGATGCAAATATGAACAAGCAATATTTGATGCTTAGAGGCGTCAGCAGGAGTTAACTGCAGGTGCACGTGGCAGTGTCACTTGGATGTATTCAGTTAAGAACCAAGCCAACACGGGAATGGAGAAGGGAGATTCTGCTAAGGATGACTGCAATTAGGGATACTGAGAATAGGCAATAGGGGACTGGAATTTACTGGAGAAAACTGGCAAAGGAACCAAGGTATTGGGAGCAAATAATTAGAGAAGGAAAGGTAATAGAATGGAAAGAGTCCAAGAATACATTTGGACTGCAGGCTAGATATTGCCTTCCCTGTATAGGATTGATATTGGATTATAGGCAAAGGAGGGGAGGAGTAGAGGGATTGTTGATGAAAGACCAGCACGAATAGTCTTAAGTTGAATCTAGATCAGAAGCTGCTGTTAAAAAAGGGGTAATTAGTACTGCATATAAAATATTGAGTGATAACTTATATGAATCAATCGGAGGAGGTTAGAAAGTTTGGGACGAGAGACTGGATAAGCAATTCACAAAGAAACAATTGGAGGATGTATATATGGCTCCCAAATATGAAGCAAGTGTAGAAAATTTAGGATTTTTGCTTGAATGTGTTTGTTTGCATATATATTTTTATACTCTGTAAACAGATCCCAAAGAATTTTTCCTCATGTGGATTGCACATGTTGGAGGTGGGATGGGGAAGAAAGAGGTAACTGGGAATATATTTTTGGGAGCATAATGAATTGGCAGAATTTAAAAATTCCCTGCAGACTACTGTCAGAAATACTGTGAGAGCAAGTATGTGTTAACTAAGGAAATTATTTTTTGAGCTGTGATAGACAATCTGAATATAGTAAGGCCTTGCTGAATTTAATTCTGGTGGCTGCCAAAAAAGCTGTTACTAGAAAATGGAAGTCAAAGTCTAAACCAAGTGTCCTAGAAGTAGTGAGTGTAGGAAGAGAGAGAAAAGAACTGGAAGTGGGATCTGTAGAAAAGGGTAGGAGCAAATTACGTAGAAAGTCATTTGTGGAACACTGCATGCAGAGTAATGTTTTGAAGGAGGAGTGAAGTTTAAGGGAAGGCTGGAATTGAATGAGCTATGTAATGTTCAAATGACAATGAATGTATAGTTGATTGTATTTGATGTATGAATATTGCAACTGAAAATTTGTCAATATGGTTTGTTTTCAGTTGTATAAATGTATGGTTGCTTATGTCATAAGTGAATTCAATAAAGATGTTTCTTGTTTAAAAAAAAAAAAATGTTTGTAGTGCCAAGAAAAGAAAATGCTTGGGGACCAGTTCTGGATCTTGCTTTCTTAAGCCTGTTTTTGATGGTGCCCAAATTCAAAATGAAGCAACTTCACAGCCTTTTAAATTTTTCCTTTTCCCAGTTTCCTGGTAACACTAGAGATGTTTGTCACATCCGTAATCGTCCAAACTTCAGAGATTTCTTAAGGTTTTATACGTTCATAGGTTCATAGGCGTGTACTAGACTAATGGCCTTGGAGCTTTTACAAGCCTAGCCCCCCATAGGATTACTCTGGCATCATGCCACCTGACCTTAGTTCCCAGTGTCTCTGTCGAGTAGTGCCACTGGAGTGATCCTCTGGGTGAATTTTTTATTTCCCATCCACTCATCAAGATTTCTCTTGGAGGGCCAGTGAGGAGCTCTGTTTGACATGTATGGGAAGTCTATTCCATAACATGGGCCATCTCTGGGTTATGAACCTTGTCCCTCCAGCATGTTCTGCTGATTGTGATAATGAGGTTGAGGTCTCTGGAGCGTGTGGTGCGGAGGGATTGGGATTTCTTTAGATGTAGGATTTTTAATAGAGCTGGGTCAGACATGGCTTTGTAAGTCAAGCAGCGATCACCTCTAAGTAGGCGATATGAGACCGAGAATAGTTGGAGTTTTTTTTTAGTCTGTCCATATAGGACAAGTGTTTAAGGCCTAGGATCCTCTTTGTGTGATTGAATCATATCATTAGATGTCCTTCAAGGATGCATCTGCAGTCTTAACAAATGGGTTGTCCTGTCGTCAGGCAGCCCTTCGGTCGGCCGGATTCCAAAGTCTGGGTCCGGCCTCGGCTGGTGTCGCACTTCACCCGACGTCATTGTGGCAGTTTTTCGGGTATAAAGGCATCAGCCGACGCCATTTTCCTCAGTCTTTCTTGCCGCGTGGCGCCCGAAGCAGAAGCTGTTCGCAAGTGCCGGTTGGTCAGATCCATTGCCAGCATGGGACTTGAATTTTGTACTAGAAAAGCTGACTCTACCTCCTTTCGAACCAGCAGCAACAGCAGAATTACAATACTTATCCTGGAAAACTGCCTTCCTGCTAGCAATAACTTCAGCAAGAAGGGTTTCTGAACTGCAGGCTTTGATGGCAGTGCAACCCTTCCTGATCTTCCATCAAGACAGAGTGTCCATGAGAACAAATCCTACATTTATGCCTAAGGTGGTATCCAGAGTTTCTTTAAATCAGGCTATCCACCTCCCTACATTCTTCCCCAACCCACAGAACAGGGGAGAAAGGCTCTTACATACCTTGGATGTACACAGACAATTACGCTACTATCTGGACAGAACAAAAAACAATAGAAAGACGGACCAGCTTCTGGTAGCATATGCAACAGGGAAGGAAGGAAAACCAATCTCTAAACAGACAATCTCCAAATGGATAGGAAATTGCATCAGATTTTGTTACTCCTATCATGGGAAGAAAACTCCAGAGAACATCAGGCCTCACTCCACAAGGGCTACAGCCACTACCACAGCTTTCTTACGAGGAGTGGCTACCAAGGACATTATAGAGGCTGCTACTTGGACCTCCGTGCATACATTTGCCAAGCATTATAACTTACCACTATACTCTAGATCCCCTGCTGGTTTTGCCACTGCTGTTTTGCAAGGGATCCTAACTACACCATAATCTTTTCTCTTTACCTCCTCCCCTAGTTTAGCTATGGTATTCTACCCATTTGTTAAGACTGCAGATGCATCCTTGAAGGACATAGTGCAGTTTTGTACCTACCATAAATGTAGATGTCCGAGAGGAATGCATCTGCAGTCAGGATTACCCACCCTCCTTCCCCTCTGAGGTACTCCTAGGGTATTTACCAATCTTCAGCTAGCTTGGGGATCTATTATGGTGTATTTGTTTGTATATATGTACATACATGCTTATTTTGTGTGTTTGCTCTCTACTATTTGGAAACTTTGACATTTATCCAAATTTAGCCTTCCAAGAGGGTACCTGGCATCTGGGGCAAGAAACACTGAGGAAAATGGCGTCGGCTGATGCCTTTATACCCGAAAAACTGCCGCAATGACGTCGGGTGAAGTGCGACACCAGCCGAGGCCGGACCCAGACTTTGGAATCCGGCCGACCGAAGGGCTGCCTGACGACAGGACAACCCATTTGTTAAGACTGCAGATGCATTCCTCTCGGACATCTACATTTATGGTAGGTACAAAACTGTACTTTCTCTGCCTATCCACTGCACCAGGAGTGTTCACAAAATGTCTAGCTCCATTAAAGCTCATTGCAGGCTGCATGGTGTCCACAATTTCCATATTTAGATGACTTCATCTTTGCAGTATCTTTTTTAAAGTGTCAGAATTCTGTTTATTTCAGGTGAGAGATCTCTTGCACAAGCTGGGATTCCAAGAGAACATTCAGACGTCTTTCTTGACTCCTTCACACATGTTTGTGGAATGTCTGCTAGTTTTTCTTCCACAAGAAAAAACAGAATTGTATTTAGATACATTTCTAATGTTTTCCTCTCCGACTTTATTCACTTTGAGGGAATACCTTAGGATTTTAGTTCTCATGGCATCTCTGATACCCCTGGAAGACGCCATATGAGAAAGGCACAGTGGGGTCTGAAATCTCCTTGATCCCAGCATTAAACACCCCTTATCATAGGATCATAGGAGAGTACTAGGCTAATGTCCTTGGGGCCCTTACAAGCCTAGCCAAGATTTTATCCCTAAAAAAGAAGCCTCAATCAGCACCTGCCGTCCCTGTCAATGAGGGACACAGGTGGAACCCCTTAACAAATTAGTGGTTTCCCATCCACTCATCAAGGTTGCGCTTGAAGAGGGTCACCGATGTACTTTGTTTGACGTGTGGAGAGTCTATTCCAGAGACTGGGCAGCCTCTGGGAGCCAAACCTCTCTCCAGCAAGTTTTGTTAATGTCATATATTAGCTTTAAGCTTTTTGATCGGGTAATGTTCGAGGAGTTAGACTTGCAGATATGGAGCATCTCTAGTAGAGCAGGGTCTGAGATTGTCTTGTAGGCGAGAGAGGAATCACCAGTGAGCAGTGTGTATGATAGAGTAGAGTGATACTGATTTGAGCCTGTCCAAGTAGGACAGGTGTTGGAGGTCATGGATTCTCTTTGTGAGCTATTTCTGTGGCATTGCCAGTTGTTGCACTTGTTTGGAGAGGTACATACCAAACAGTGCGTTGTACTCAATTATTGGCCTAATGATGGAGGAGTACAGAGAGATGATAACCTCCTTTTTTCTTGATGCAATCTCTTTACTTATGAGATGAACCAAGTAAAAGGCTTTTCTGATCACTGCCGCTACATGATGGTCAGATGCGAGATTATCAACCTGTGTACCCAGGTCTCGCACCACAGGTTGTGTGTTTATGAGGGTTGCCGTTGATGTGGTAATCAGTAGGGGCTGTGTTGTTGCTGAATGGTATGATGATACATTTTTTTTGCTTTTAACTTAAGGCCATGACTTTGGCATCAGTCATTTGTTGCCGTGAGACCCTCTTGTAGTATGTTAACATTTGGGGAGTCAATGACAGCACCCAACTTAGTCATCCGCATGGTCAGCCACAGGCCTTTTGTCTTTGCCTGGACCTCTGAGAAGTAGATGCCAAACAATAGGGGTCCCAGGAGAGGTCCCTGGGGAACACCACTAGTGACAGGTCTGCTGTCGGAAGTGGCGGCACCCATTTTGACCTTGTTGGTCCTGTCGGTGAGGCAGTTGGCCACCCACCTGATGAGATAGGGATTTACACCAAGTTGTGTTAGCTTTTTGATGATGTGGGAGATTGTGTCATTAGTTTTGGCCAAGTCAAGATAAGCTGTAAGCACTGACTTTCCCTCATCCAGTGCCTTGGTAACCATCTCACAAATGTAAAACCGGGTCAACAGGCAAGACCTGTCCTTGACGAATCCGAATTGGGTGGGGTCAAGTGCTTGGAGATTGCCTATGTCCTTGTTTATGAGGTCCATATTAGTACTCTCCATGGCCTTGCAGATAAGACTTGTCAAGCTAATGGGGCGATAGTTTCCATGGTCAGTAGTAGCACCACCTTTGTCCAAAGGGATGACAATGGCAGTTCTCCGCTCTTCTGGAATGAAGCCTGTACTTAGGTTATGGTTGAATAGTGTGTCAATGTTGAGGCGAGTTCTTGCTGGAGGTGTTGCAGAATATACAGCCTGGGATACTATCAGGTCCCATGGAAGCTGTGTTCTTTGCCTTGGATAGGGCTTTTAACACTTGATCTATGGAGATGAGGTATGAGGCAAGTATCTGGAACGTCGAATGGACCTTTGGGAGGGGATGAAGTTTGCGCTGGAACGTCGAATGGACCTTTGGGAGGGGATGAAGTTTGCGCTGAAACCTATCTGCTAGCAGGTTGGCTAAGTCAACAGGATCAGTGTAAGTGGTACCGTTAAGAACTAATTCGGAACAAACCTGGGCTTTGCCATGGAGGTTTCTGACATAACTGAAAAAGGCTTTGTGGTTAGCTTTTGTTTCAGAGGCTAGTTTAGATTCATAATTGGCTTTGGAGGTTTTCAGTAGTGATCTAATTTGCGTGTTTAGGCTAAAGAGGGAGTTTTTCCAATTGAGAATTTGTGCCTTTTTACTTTTGGACAACAGTTTCTGACTTTTGTTGTAAAGCCTGTTGATAGAGGATGTCCACCTGATAGGTTTGTGTTTCCTTGAGGAGCAGGTCTTAGTTCTCTTTGGTATGGCTGAGTCCTTGCAGTTGTACAGGTGCTTGTTTTCTGCACTGGCATACTGTTCAGCATGTTTGTCTGCATCCTCTGAGGGGGGTGGTGGTGTGAAAGTCGTAGTCAGTTTTGAGAAGTTTTTTAGCCTGGTTACGGCTGGAGAGGGGGGTTGGATGGGGTACACACTTTGAATGAGACAGACTGATGGTCTGATCTCACCATGGAAGAACTGACTATGGGGCTGGTGCAGTGGTCGCCCATGTTGGTGAGAACCAAGTTTAAAATGTTATCCCCCCTTGTGGGGGATAAGACAAGCTGGTCTAGTGCATTAGAATTGATGAAGTCAAGGAATCATTGGATGAGTGCATTAGAGCAGGAGTAGTTCGCCCAGTATAAAGTGGGGTAGTTGAAGTCACTGAGGATCAGGGTGTTAGGGGGTACCTTGATGGAGTCAAGTAGGTCTAGGTAGGAGGAGTGGGTGTCCTGAGTCATGGAGGGGGTCTGTAGCTGGCTATAACTTGGATGGGTGTTTTGCCACTTGTCAGTTGCACCAGGAGAAGTTCTACTGCATCATGCTGGCAAACCAGTCTGGAGGTGTGCTTGTCTTTAATGAAAATAGAAACTTCACCACCCTTAGTCTTCCTGAACTCATTTTGGGGTTGGAATGTGTGGCATGAGGTGAAGCCTGGTAAGGCTCTCCACAGCCTTGAACCAAGTTTCTGTGACTGCACTGATGGCAACTTCCAGTGTGAGGAGAGCCTCCAGCGAGTGCATTTTCAGGTTAAGGCTTCTAGCGTTAAGCAGAATGACCTTCAGTTTGCTTTTTGACAGATCTTTGATATTGGAAGATTTGTCTTTGAGACATTGCCTAAAAAAAGGCACAGTGGGGAAGGCAAGAGCCTTGGCCAGAATCCTGAATCCCAGGGGTGGGAAATGGAGATCATCTCTGGCAAAGCACTGAGGTCTACTCAGGCAGACAGATATTGGATCCCCTTGGAATGACACCAGAAACTAAGCCACTTGTTGAAATCAATTATTTTTGTTGGTATTGTGGTATTCCTCCTTGGTGAAGGTAGGATGCTTGTTAGGGCTAGGGTCATACCTACTTGGGACACGCACTCTTGACAGCTCAATCATATCTGACTTAATATACTCCAGGGAGGTATGTCTCAAGTCATTCACACCAACATGAAGAATGACTGAGTCATACTTGCTTGTACCTGTTGTGGAGAGACTTAAGTGCATGCATGATGTGACAGATTCTGACACCTGACAGACAACTGACCATGATCTTCTCCTTGTCGAGCCTGGTGAGGGGGGCATCTGTGCGTCTCAATTGTCGCCAATGACTAGCATGTTTGGTTTATTGTTGTGCCTTCTGGGCTGTGTGAGTTTATCGTTCTGCCTTATGGGCTGTGTTTGTGAGACACACTGGTGTGTTGTCTGCTGTCTGTGATGTATTTGGTGTTGTGTGTGGAATGTTTGTGAGTGTGTTTTGGAGGTCTCTGCTGTTTAGGTAAGTTTTTATTGAAGACCTCTGAATAGGTGGGTGGATGTTGTGCTTGGCTTTGTGATGCGGGTGGTGTGGTGTTTGTCCTGGCAAACTCCTCTTTGTCAGAAATACTGACTGTGTTGTGGGGAGAGCATGGATTCCAGGTTACTGATATAGATGCATTTCTCGCAAGTAGAAGAATTATGTGCTAGGAGAAGAGGGTCCTCAGTGAACATGAGACAGTTGCTACACTGTCTCAGTATGCCCATGTCGACCAGGCTGGCAGGAGAAACTGATGGGAATTGTCCAGACATAGTGTTTTGAAACTTAGATGGACTTTGGGATAGATGATTTTGATAAGGGTTTGTCCATGAGTGTAGACCACAAAAAACTTCGTAAATGTAAAATAACTGGCTTGAAGCCCAAGTGCTAAAAACCAAAACTAAGAGGGTTAGAGTAACAGACAAATTTAATCAGGCTAATAACAAGCAGTAATAAATACAGCAGAATAAAATGACTTCAACACTTAAGAGCAAGCAGCAAGGCAGAATAAGGTAATAAAGTAGAAAGAACACAATTACAGTAAAAGCAGCTGAATAAATTGTAAAATTGTTTGTAAAGATGGAAGGAAAAGAAGATAATTCAAGATGAAGAAATTAAGGGGGTGGCCTTCTCAAATGCTGTTTGTGTACATGGTAGAATGAGCTGATGAGATGGGACTGGGAGTAGTGCTCAGAATCAAAGAAGGGACTGGGAGTAGTGCTCAGAATCAAAGAAGCAAGGAAGGTAGTCTTCCCTAAATGATTACACTGTACTCAGTACAGTAAGGAAATGAGATGGGTCTGGGGAGTGTCCAAAATCAAATGTACAGCAGGGGTGGGCAATTCCAAAGCCACCAAGTTTAAGAGTACAACGACACTTGGATGGGATGGTGGGGGGAAAACAAAATGCAGACACCAAGAAAAGCTGTCTCAAGCAAATCAGTAAATGCAGCACAATTTTGTTTAACTACCACTAAAACATTAAAACAAAATGCAGACAATGAGAAAAGCAATCTGAAGCAAGTCAGTAAATGCAGCACAGTTTTGTTTAACTATCACTAAAAGAGGAGAACAAAATGCAGACACAGAGACTGGCAATATGAAGCAAGGAAATAAATTGCAGCACAGTTTTGTTAACTATCACTGAAATAGATTAAGTGCAAAAAAGTATACTTATAGGCTTTATGTATCCAGATGGTGTCCAGGTGGCTAGAGAATCAGTCATAGCTAGGCCACAAGGAGCAGCTAAGATATTGATACAGTCTCGCAGAAATGTAACTCCTTGTACAGTAGTATAAAGGAAAACTTGAGAGCTTCAGGGAAACGGATAACACAAAAAGCTGTGCTGACATCTTGGATAGGCTGGCTTCAGTAGAAAGTAAACCAATCCCTACTATGAAACCAGATGAACAGAATCCAGACAGTGACCAGAAATATCTAGCAAATAAATGCAGTGCAGTTTTATTAACTGTCAGTAAAATAAAAAAACAAAATGCAGACACAGACTGGCAATGTCAAGCAAATTAATAAATATTGTCACCAAAACAGATTGTGCAAAAAAAGTGCACTTATAGGCTTGCTTTATACAGATGGCTATCGAATCAGTCATAGCTAGACCACAAGGAGCAGCTAAGATACTGATGGTCTCTCTTCAATTCCCAGTGTTTGGGAGTATCAGAAGAAAAATCTTTTGGTGTAGACAGATATCCTTAAATCCAGGTCTCCCCTTCTTCCCTGCTGCAGAGCAGTCATTCACCACAGGCTGTTTGGACTTTGCTAGGTGATCAGTTTCACGTGAGATGGAAGTGCAGGGGGGTGTGGGACATCAAGGACAAATGCAAGCTTATACATATCGAGGAAATGCTTGCCCTAATTAAGGCACTGACTTTCTGAACAGTTGAGAAAAAACGGGAAATAGTGCTTACCCAAAAAAATGACCATAAACCAGTACAAAAGGAGCACCTTGGAAGAAACACTTCTTCAGATGAAGTATTTTAGGTGACGAAAACACTATTTAAAAGTTTTAAGCGTTCATGTGGTTTATTGTTTGACTGAACTTTATTTCTGTGTGGAATTAACTGATTAAACTCAGTAGCAGTGTGGTGTTTCTTCCAAGGTGCTCCTTTTGTACTGGTTTTCTGAACAGTCTCTGGTCCTGGGAGTTAAGTGTTTACAGATAGTACCACAGTCACGTGGTATATCAGCAAGCAAGGGGGAACCAGGTAGTACCCCCTTTGCAGACTAGCCATGTTAGCTTTGCTTGTGCTGTGAAGCTGTACCTGAAATCTTCAGGCATTCTGCATTCCATCAGAGCAAAATTGTGGGACAGATGAGCTGAACAGGACCTGGGCAGACCCTCACAAATGGAAGTTAGATCATGATGTCTTCCAAAAATTGATCGATCTGTTGGGAGTTCCTCAAATAGACCTTTTTGCCTCCACTCTGAACAATCAACTGGCAAGAATGTATTCCAGAACTACTTGCAAGAAGGCCTTTTTCTTTTCTTTGGATAGGAATGTTCCTATATACTTTCCACCCTTTCTACTAATATCCTGAAGATTTTGAATGAATTCCTCAAGAGCACAAGCTTCCTCGCAGACTGGATCTACTCGCATAAAAACAGGGATGCTTGATATACCCTGCCATCAGTCCTTTTCAGTTAACTACTTGGATGATAGGGTCTTAATGCCTTTTAGGCACATGTTTACTGAAGACATGCAACAGGGTACTGATAGAGGCAGGAAAGCAGCCTGTTACTTGAAAATTATATATTAGCAAATGGGAAAAGGTTTTCTAGTTGATGCCAGCAACATAACCAGCACCCATTTTGGGGCTAGTTCTCTGGTTTTACAAGATTTGTATGAATTAGTATATTAAGGGTTTTCTTATTCCAATGTTGAGGTTCAGTTATTAGCCATTTCCGCATGACTGCCCCTGGATCCTTCTCTTGCAGTCTTGTGTTGAAATATTCTTGAAGAGCGGCGTTCTTCGTGTTTCACTGCTGCAGTCGTCACATTTGGGTTATCTGCCTGCAGGTAGCCCTTGGCCGGCCAGAATACCAGAGTCTTTGGATTTCCGCATTGGATGCTGTCGCTTCTTCCATGACGTCAGGTTGTCAGGGGTGTAAAACATGCAGCCGACGCCATTACATCAGTCTTTCTTGCCGTGTGGTGCCCAATGCAGAAGCAGTTCGCAAGTGCCAGTCAGCTGTCTCCTGAAATTTTCGTTTGAGTTTCAGACTCGAAGTCTTCAAAAAAGGTAAGTACCTCATTGGGGATCCTTTTTCATGCTCTAACCGATGTCAGTAAAAGTTAACAATGGTCTTGCCTGTGGAAAGCTAATACCTTATAGAGATTTTCATTCTTACTGCATCCCCTGTTTAGCCCCAGACCACGACGTCCCTCACTGTCAGTTTTTTGCCTTGTTCAACCACCGAACTATTCGTCGTCTGGCTATATTTGTAGCCAATTACATTTGTACTCAGTCTCAGTACTCTGAAATGGCTTCGTTAAGCCATCCGACTACCGATCTTCCAAAAAAAATGTAAGGATAAAGACATGAGACATACCGCATAAGTCCAAAACTGCCGATGCCGCTTCCGTCAAGCTAGTCGCCAGTCCGCTGGTACTCAGTGAGGCGCTTTCGCAGCCCCTGATACCCGCTACTTCAGATTCGCAGGCCTCTATTGAGACCCATTTGGAGTTTGGCATGCCACGCGATGCTTCTTCGACTGTGGAACCTGTGGATGTTTCTATCCTAGATGGGTCCGAAGCTACTGTGCAGGCACCGGCTTCTGAGGGTGTATTTAGGCCTATAGACATTCATATTAAACCAATGCCATTGTTTCCATCCAGAAGTTCCGAATTCCTCAGGCCAAAAACTCGCACTACGCCTAGAAAACCGACAACTGAACCACAGGCTCAGGCCCATATGCCTCAAAAACAAATGCTTAGAATGGCTGAAGACCCTATTGCCGTAATTAGGGGAAGCCAGCCTCCCCCCCCCCCCTCTAAGAGACCTAGAACTGAATTTCTTTGATTCTTCTGATCAGGAATCTGATATTTCTGCTCCTTCTGGTTAGCAGGATTTGCCCTTATCTACTTATGAGGATTCTGATGCAGAGGATTCCATTCCGTCTGCTTCCCCTCCAGAAGATCTTTCTTTTGGTGAAACCTTGCATACTGTTAGAGAGCATTTCCACTGGGAAAGCCAGAATCTCTTTGTGTCCAAAAAGAGACTTGGGGAATTCTTACTCCTGCCTCAACACAGGCCTTTAGCTATCCCTCTTGATGTCCTTCATGGATGCATCTGCAGTCATAACAAGTGGGTTGTCCTGTCGTCAGGCAGCCCTGCAGTCGGCCGGATTCCAAAGTCCGGGTCCGGCTTCGGCTGATGTCGCACTCCACCCGACGTCATCTCTGCTGGTCTTCGGGTATAAAAGCATCAGCCGACGCCATTTTCCTCAGTCTTTCTTGCCGTGGCGAAGCAGAAGCTGTTCGCAAGTGCCGGTCGGTCGGATCCAGAGATTACTTCTACCGAATACTACTTCGAAGACTTCTAAAGCTAAGTACCCCGTTGGGGACTCTTTCTTGCCTCAGCCGATGTCAGAAAAAGTTAACAATTGTTTAACCTGTGGGAAACAAATACCTCATAAAGATTTCCACTCAGACACAGTCTAGAAACAGAAATCCCACTAATTCCATGCTTAAAACAGGAGTTCCTATGGTGGGCTCAGGCATGCCAGTCAAACCCAGGCCTGCCCTTCCGCAGATGTCAACCAAGCCAGACCATCACAACAGACGCTTCAGACCTAGGATGGGGGGCCCACATGCTGGACAAATGCGTGCAAGGATTGTGGACACAGGATCAAATTCACCTGCACATCAATCTAAAAGAAATGCTGGCAGTAAAACTGGCAATCCAAAAGTTCAAACCATTCCTCAAAGAGGGCCAGTTGATGATAAGGACAGACAACACCACAGTCATGTGGTACATCAACAAACAGGGAGGCACTCATTCATACCCCTATGCAGAATGACCTTGGAGCTGTGGACCCTGGCACTCAGCTACAACATTCAGTTACAGGCAATATTTGTACCGGGAAAGACAATACTCTAGCAGACATACTAAGCAGAACCACTTCGGATGCCCACGAATGGAAGCTGCACCGGACATCTTCAAGACCATCTCAAAGAAATGGGGAATGCCACAGATAGACCTATTCGCATCACCTCTCAATCACCAGCTCAAAAATTCTGCACAAGGACATTCCACCCACTAGCATGGAAAGTGGACTCACTCTCCTTCAACTGGAAAGGCCTAACAGCATATGCATTCCCTCCTCTTCCTCTGATACACAAGGTACTACTAAAAATCAAGGAAGATCGTCCAAGGATAATCCTGATAGCCCCAAACTGGCCAAGACAACACTGGTACCCACTACTGAAGAGCATGTCTCGGAACAACATGTGGCCAATACCTCTGATGCCTTTGATGTTAACTCAGAACAACTACAGCATCATACATCCAAACCTAAAAACGCTGCAACTGACTGCATGGAACATCACATAGCAGCAGCTAATCCAGAACTTTCCCAAAGAGTTAAAGACATTATTCTTGAAGCACGCAGACCTTCAACAAGAAAGAACTATGCTGGAAAATGGAAAAGGTTTGTCATTTGGAGTACCGAAAGAGGAAAAGATGTGTCAAACATAGATATGCCTAACATTCTGGAGTATCTGGCCGAACTTCTTCATTCAGGCCTGTCCTACTCCTCCATCAAGATACATGCATCAGCTATTTCAGCAGAATACAGCTTTGATTCTCCTGTTTTTTCGCACCCTTTGCTCAGGCAGTTCCTCAGAGGAATCAAGAATGTAAAACCTCCCAGGAAACCACCATTACCAGCTTGGGACTTAAACTTTGTGCTAGAAAAGTTGACACTAGCACCCTTTGAACCAGCAGCAACAGCAGACATACAACACCTGTCATGGAAAACTGCTTTCCTACTGGCAATTACTTCAGCAAGGAGGGTTTCAGAACTACAGGCCTTAATGGCAGTGCAACCCTTCCTAATCTTCCACCAAGATAGAGTGTCCTTGAGGACTAATCCTACATTTATGCCTAAGGTGGTATCCAGAGTATCTTTAAACCAGGCAATCCACCTACCTTCCTTCTTTCCCAACCCACAAAACAGAGGGAAAGAATACTGCATACCTTGGATGTACATAGACAGCTACGCTACTACTTGGACAGAACAAAAATAGCAGAAAGACTGACCAACTTTTGTAGCCTATGCAACAGGAAGGGAAGGAAAAGCTATTTCAAACAGACAATCTCCAAATGGATAGGAAATTGCATACGATACTGTTACTCCTTCCATGGAAAACCAATTCCACAGAACATAAGACCTCATTCTACAAGGGCAACAGCCACTACCACAGCCTTCTTACGAGGAGTGGCAACCAAAGACATTATTGAGGCGGCTACTTGGACCTCCGTGCATACATTTGCCAAGCATTATAATTTGCCTCTTTATTCCAGATCCCGAGCAGGGTTTGCCACTGCTGTACTGCAAGGGATCTTAAGCACACCATAATCTACCTTTATCCTCCTCCCTAGTTGGCTATGGTATTCTACCCACTTGTTATGACTGCAGATGCATCCATGAAGGACATAGTACAGTTTTGTACCTACCATAAATGTAGATGTCCGAACTGGATAGCATCTGCAGTCAGGATTACCTCCCCTTCCCTCTGTGGTACTCCTAGGGTGTTTACCCTCCTAATAGCTAGCTGTTGGGGAGTCTTTATGGTGTATTTGTTTGTATATATGTACATATATGCTTATTGTTGTGTTTACCTCTATCTATTTGGAAACATTGGCATCTATCCAAATTTTACCCTGCAAGAGGGCTACTGGCATCTGGGGCAAGAAACACTGAGGAAAATGGCGTCGGCTGATGCTTTTATACCCGAAGACCAGCAGAGATGACGTCGGGTGGAGTGCGACATCAGCCGAAGCCGGACCCGGACTTTGGAATCCGGCCGACTGCAGGGCTGCCTGACGACAGGACAACCCACTTGTTATGACTGCAGATGCTATCCAGTTCGGACATCTACATTTATGGTAGGTACAAAACTGTACTTTCTGGACATTGTAGATGATGCTTTCTTGGAATCTAGCCTTACCCCAGACACTTTACTTCCAGCTCCTAGAAAACCTGACAGGTACTACAGAATACCTGACTCTCACAAGTTCCTCTTCAAGAATCCTTCTGCGGATCCAGAGACCATTTCCCAAGGACCAAAGGGCATTAAGGCTGCTGCTGCCAAAAATCCTACCCCTTCTGATAGAGATTCTAGAGCCTTAGACAGATGGGGTAAGAAGGTATACACTTCTACTACTTTGGCCATTAGGGCTTTAAATTGCCAGTTTCATATGTTAAAGTATCAGCAGCATATTATAGGACTATTTAGACAGAAAATTATGTTGATCTGTGACTGTGCTGATGCAGTTATGTACCTGTTCACCCCCATTTAGTCGAAGCATTTTATAAATTGTGTCAAGATGATGTTTGAGTACTTTTCAAGTAAAAGAAATTATGGTTTTAATAATCTCAGTAGAGCAGACTGTTCTGCCTTAATGGAGTTAATATCATCTGATACACTGTGTTTCAGGCCAGCTGATAAGGGAGAAGGAATAGTGGTCTTTGACACTGTCTATTACACTGATGTTATGTTGAATATGCTTAGTGATACTGTCACTTACTTGCCACTTACTGAACTGCAAGCACAAAGGCTAATAGTAGAAGTGCAACAATGTATTGAAGCCTTGTTAATGGAGGGCACCATTGATAAACAGCTCTATGAATACTTCTTAGTAGAGCACCCCATGGTACCATACATCTATGGACTTCCAAAGCTGCATAAGAACCCCACTAGTCCACCCATGCGACCCATTGTATCTGGCAGAGGGTGGGCCACAGAGAAGCTCTCCATATATTGCTTTGAGCTGCAGAATTGGAATCTATTTCAAACTGATAAGTACACTTTTTGCAACTTAATTTGCACTGTGCTGTATTTATACACTTGCCTGTTATTTGTAGTGGTGCTGTATTATTTCTGTCTCGTTGTCTCCACTGTGTTTTTTTCTCAAGGTAGCTCAAACTAGTTTCAGGGCGGAGGTTGTTGAGCCAGCCCACATCCTAGCTGTTAGTCATTGCCTGAGGTGTATCTTGCTGTAATTCCAGTACAGACTGCATTTCTGTAAACTGCTGTAAAGCTGATATATTTGCTTTGAGCTGCAGAATTGGAATCTATTTCAAACTGATAAGTACACTGTTTGCAACTTAATTTGCACTGTGCTGTATTTATACACTTGCCTATTATTTATAGTGGTGCTGTTTTATTTCTGTCTTTTGTTGTCTCCACTGTGTTTCTCCCACCCACCGTCCCTGTTCTTGTGCTGGTGTTAATCTTGGTGGCTTTGAAACTGCCCGCCCCTCTTGTAAGTTTGTATTTGGATACTCCTTCTGGGCCGATCTCATTTGCTCACTCAATTAAGTGCAGTGAGATCATATTCTGATTTCAGGCACTCCTACTGTGTGTGCAAAGAGAGCATTTGAAAAGGACAACCCCTGTAGCCTGTTAATCCTGCTGTGTTCACTCCCTCCCTCAAAAAAAAAAAAAAAAAAAAAAAAAAAAAATATATATATATATATATATATATATATGTATTCAGCTGCTCTTACTATAACTGTCTTAGTTGCTGTTTTGCATGCTGTTACTTTGCACTTATTACTGTTTGTTAGTAGCCTTCTAATTTAATGCCTTCTGCGCTTGTTTTTTAGTCATTTGTTAATTTAATTGCATTTAATTAAACTGTATTTGCCGTAATATTGATACACGTGTGCTTGCCTGCACTGTATTTGAATTGTATATACTGCTGTTTTAGCTGCTTTTCTGTAAAAAAAAAAAAAAAAAAAAAAAAAAAAAATCCTAGCTTGTTTCCTGCCTTTCCTGTAACTTGTCTAGTCCAGATACAGACTTGCTGTATCCAGGACTGTTTGTATGCTCCTGAGCCCCCCCAAGCCTTTCTGTGTTGGAGGGAAGCCTTCTAGCTTATCAGTGGGAGTGGTAAGCACTAGGTAGCCTATCTACCACAGGAGGAGAGGTTCTGGCCCAGAAATTATAGTTTATTGGCCGTTTGGGAAGTTCTTCCATCTTTCAACCTTCTGATTCAAAAGCCTGTGTTTGTGCTTGTTTCCTGCCTTTCCCATAACTAGTCTAGTCCAGGTACAGATTTGCTGTATCCAGGACGGTCTGTAAGCTTCTGAGCCCCCCAAGCCTTTAGAGTGCAGCCTTCTAGCTTATCAGTGGGAGTGGTAAGTACTAGGTAGCCTGTCTATCACAAGAGGAGTGGTTCTTGGCCCAGGAATTGTAGTTTATTGATCATTCGGGAAGTTGTCCATCTCTTTCAACTTTCTGGTTTAAAAGACCACATCTGAGCTGGTTTCCCATCTTTCCTGTAACTAACCTACAGGAAAGCACTAGAAAGCCTTAAACTGATACCAGTATTCTAGCTTAAAAGAGATACTTTGGAGTGGTTGAGTATCAGTTTACTGTATTGTCTTGCTGTAATTAACTGTTTTCCACCTAAACGCTGATTTTTCCAGCACTTATTGTGATTTAAAAGCTTGTTTTTTTTCACATGTTGTACTTATTTGACTGCCTGCACTTTTAAAAAGTTGTTTTTTTGTTTAAATTGTTTAACTGTTGTAGGCTACAGACTAAAGTGCGATAGCCTTTTCTGATTGTTTGTAGTCGTTTAAAGCTGTTTTAAGTGTACTTTTTACTGTTTTTGCCTTATCTTTTCAAAAAAAAAAAAAAAAAAACAAATGTTCTTGTTTCCTGCCTTTCTAAGCTAGCATAGTCCAGTTTTCAGGCTAGTGCTGAATTCAGGGCTGTGTTACAAGTTTCTGAGTTGCCCATACCTTACTTGGATAGAGGGAAGTTTCTCTGTTCACCTGTGAGAGAGGGGAACTTTGAGCAGCCATCTGTCCCTGGAGGAGTGGTTCCAGAAAAGAAGTTAGTAGTTTAAAAACCGCGTTTGCACGGTTTTGTGCGACGGGCAGCACTGGTTAGCTAGGGTTAAATTATTCTCGGCTCCACTAAGTCTCCTGTTCAGTTTTTCACTTGAAACTAGTCTAACTCTCAACTTAAGCACTCAAAAAGCATCCTACAGTCCAGCACTTGCTCAGACCGAGTAGCAAGCACTAATATACCCCGACACTTGACTGCCCAGCAGGGCAAGGCTCTTTAACCACCCCTCACCAACCAAGCGACTAAGCAGCGCACCCTACTATTCAGGCATGACCAAAGGGCAACTTCAGGTGTACTCTCCAGTCCAGCCCGGTGAATCTGGGTATCCTGAGGCAATGTTACAACTGCCTCATGTACACAGACAGCCCTCTCCTCCTACCACAAAACACTGACATATGCGAGAGATGCAATTATACTGCCAAACTGGAGGCTAAGGTCTCTCCACCCAAGACTGGAACAGACTGTCATGAGGAGAAGTTTAACACTTGCACCACACCTCCAGCCTCACATAGACCTACTAAACCAGCACTGGCAAAAAATACACATAAATACACGAAATCGTACTCGGAGGCTCTAAATAAAAACCTGCAAAAGTATCGGAGAGCTCCAGAGCAGACACGCACAAAACCTGCACCTCCTGTCATAAACCAGACAACACATAAAACACAAAATCAGTGTGCCACACAATCACAGCCCTTAAGGCAAAATAACATACCTAATACACTAGTAATAGGCAACTCAATAGTCAGGCACACTGACACCCCACTCACTAGGCTGGACAAGAAGGTTACCGTTAGCTGCCTCTCGGGAGCCATAATCCGCCACATAACACAAGCACTCAGGTCACTCCAGAACAAGTACAAATATTACTCTGGCATTGTTCATGTTGGTGTGAATGACCAGAAATGTACCTCCCTGGACTACATGAAAAGAGACTTGGAAGAGCTCTCTGATCATGTAGCCCAGGTGGGTATGACCCTGACCTTGAGTAGCATCCTGCCCTCACCAAGAATGATACCTCAGTATAAAGAAAAAATGATCAATTTCAACAATTGGCTAAGCTTCTGGTGTCATTCAAAGGGGATCCAGTGTCTGTCATCCTAGGATGACATGCTCGACAGGCCGCGTTGCTTCGCAAGAGACTGCTTGCACCTGTCACCCCTTGGCTTTCGAATACTGGCCAAGGCTCTTGCTGCCCCCATAGTGCCTTTTTTAGGCAAGGCTCAAAATTCAAACCCACCACCATAAACAGCGCAAGTAAAAAAAAAAATGAGGGTTATGCTACTCAACGCCAGGAGTTTAAATCTCAAAATGCATGCGCTCGAAGCACTCCTAAGTATGGAGAACGTCGACATCTGTGCAGTAACTGAAACCTGGATCAAGGATCCAGAGAACACTCCAGCACTACTGGGCTACAACTCATACCACACATTTCGGCCACAGAACACGGACCGAAACACAAAAGGAGGGGGTAAATCCATATTCATCAAGGATACTCACACCTCCAGGTTAGTGGTGCAGCATGATGCCTCTGAGATCATACATGTACAACTAACATCGGGCAAATCTGCAATGCAAATTGTGGCCTGCTACAGATCACCCTGCATGACCCAGGACCACCACTCCGCCTTTCTGGAGACACTGGAAAACATGAAGGTCCTACCGAACACCCTGAAATTGGGCGATTTCAATTACCTTACCATTAACTGGGAAAACTACTTGAGTACAAACTCCCAGGCTCAGCGCTTCCTGGAATTCATCAAGTCAAATGCCCTGGATCAGCTGGTGAACTTTCCTATCAGAGGCCACAACATGTTGGACCTGGTTATCACCAACATGGGCGACAGGTGTTCCATACCGGAGATTAACCCGTCACTGGTTAGATCACACCATAAACTAATCACCCTGGATGTCCACACCCCACCACCACCCCCAGCCAAGGAAACCACAGTGAAAAACTTTTCTAAAGCAAACTTCACCTTACTTAAGGCAGAGGTGGCAAGTTTCACAGCCCCCCACGCTAAAGGATATCACTGCCCAAGATGCAGAATCCTTTACAATTGCACTCTATGAGCAGCTACAAGGATGCATGGATCGTGCCATCCCTAGCAAGACCAAGACTCTCTCCCATGAGAGAAGGAAACCAGTCTGGTGGACCCCTGCTATAAACAGGTTATACAACAGGAGGAGGAAACTAGTTCAGAAAAAAAGCAAATCCCAAGAAGGAAAGACATCCCTGATCAGTATCAGTAAGAAACTAATGTCCCTCATAAAATCATCCAAGGCTAACTTCGAAAGAAAAATAGCCAAGGATTCGAAAGATAACCACAAAGCCCTCCTTAGCTGTGTCAAAAATCTAAGTGGCAACTTGCAGATATGCTCTGAGCTAGTGCAAAATAGCACAAAATATACTGAACCTACTGATATTGCCAACATCCTGACAGATTCAGTGCAAACATCACCTCCCTCTCGCCTTCAAAAGGGCCCACAACAATACCGGATAAGTGTACTGTCTCGGAAATCACAGAAGCACAGGTGAAAACAGCCCTTTCAAAAGCCAAAAACACAGCATCAATGGGGCCAGATGGTGTCCCGGGCTGCGTCTTGTATGAACTACAGAATGAACTAACCCCCCACCTAAACACACTGTTCAACCTCAGCCTCTCCACAGGCTACATGCCCATAGAATGGCGCACAGCAACGGTTATTCCACTCCACAAAGGAGGGGCCACAACGGACCCTGGTAACTATCGCCCCATAAGCCTTACTAGCCTGGTCTGCAAGGCTATGGAGCGCATCATCATGGAACTTGTTAACAAAGACATTGGGAACCTCCAAACACTTGACTCGACCCAGTTCGGCTTTAAGTGCAGATCATGCCTACTAAATCTGGTTGACTTCTTCGAGACAGTCACCAAGGCCATAGTCGAAAGAAAGGTGGTTCACACAGCCTACCTTGATCTCGCCAAGGCGTTTGACCCCATTCCTCACTCTGGTATTATAGAAAAACTCACTAGCGTGAACATAAACCCCTACGTCACAAGATGGGTTACCAACTGGCTTACAGACAGAACTCACACGGTAAGAATAGCGGGCTCCAGGTCCAACTCTAAACCAGTCACAAGTGGTGTCCCGCAAGGCTTGTTTCTGGGACCCCTACTGTTCGGCATATATTTCTCAGAAGTACAGGCAAACACAGGAAGGACTATGGCTAACCAAGTTCACCGATGACTGCAAACTGGGAGCCATAATTGACTCTCCGGCTGTCACAGACATCCTTCAAAAAGGCCTTACTGAGACAGACACCTGGTGTCAAAGTCATGGCCTCAAGCTAAATGCCAAAAAATGCATAGTCATCCCATTTGGGAAAAACAAAACACCCACAAATTACCACATAGGCGGCAGCCCCCTTAATACAGAAGAGGTAATAAGAGATCTGGGGACCCAGGTAGATAGTAATCTCTCCTTTGACAATCATATTGCCTAAGTAGTTCGGAAATCCTTCTATGTGGCCCATCTAGTTACTAAGGGGTTCGCATCTAGAAATAGAGGTTATAGTGCCCCTCTACTTCTCACTCATCAGACCGATCATAGAGTACAATGTCCCATTTGGGATATACCTCACAAGACACTTCCAACAGCTGGATAGACCACAAAAGCACCTCACCAAGAGGATTACTGGCCTCAAACATATGTCGTATGCATCCCGACTGAAAAAACTCCAGCTGTACTCAGTGGCATATCGCTTACTCAGAGGTGATCTCTGCCTGACTTACAAAGCCATGCCCAACTCAGAATTGATGGACATGCTCCACCTAAAGAAATCCAAGTCACTGCGAGCCACATGCTCTAGTGAGCTAAACATTGCCACAACAGTAAATATAACATGCTGGAGGGATAGATTCCTGTCAGAGACTCCCCATGCTTTGGAACAAAATTCCTAACTACATTAGGCAGAACCCCTCACTAACACTCTTCAAGAGAAGCCTTGACGAGTGGATGAGTAACAGAAAATACACCCCTGAGATCACTTCATTGGCTCTGCTTGACAGAGGCTCAGTTAATTAATTAATGGGACGGCGAAAGCCGACACACTCTGGCTAGGCTTAAAAATGCCCTACCTATGAACCTTTGTGGAGAAACAACTTTATCCTGTACTTGATAAAGTTGAACATGTTTTAAAGGACACTATATAATTTTTGCAGAAGTTAAATGAATGGAAGTTAAAGGGATTTACTAATGATGTGTTACTAGTCAATATGGATGTGGCATCACTTTTTACATGTATCCCTAATGATACAGGGATAGACTTTTAGACATTTTTTGGCACAGAATAGTACATATAATACGAATAAGGTTCATCTGATTTGCTCCCTTTTAGAGATTATATTGGAACATAACTTGTTTGTTGGAAGGCTCCTTTAATTTACAACGAATGTGTGTAGCTATGGGCACGGTTTGTGCCAATAGCTACGCCAACATGGTCATGACCCAGTAGGAGTCTGATTTTGTTTTTAATGAAAATATTTTTTTCTAGGTTCATTCTCTGTTATGATCGTTTTGTGGACAATGTGTTTTTTGTTTGGGAGAATGATTATTCCTCCTTATGTGAGTTTGTTGAATATCTTAATAGCAGCACCAACTTCTTGAAATTTACATTTAGCTCATCTAATGAGAAGATTTCTGTTTTGGATGTGCAAATTATTATAGCCCCTGATGGCATTGAGACACAGATTTATACTAAATCTTGTAAGACCACCAACATTTTACATGACAAGAGTATGCATCCGAAATCTGTAAAGAGGAATGTGTTAAAAGGGCAATTTTATAGATCTGCCTGGCTGCATACAAAGGACAGTTGTATGTATGAATCTTTGAAGAAATTTCAAATAATTTTAAAGAAAAAGGCTATCAACAGGATGATATATCTGAGGCACGAGATGAGGTTGTCTCATTTAGGGACACTCTATCAAAATCCTACCTGAATTCAGAAGTGGGCCCTGTCAACAACAAGACTGTGAACTTGTTAGGTAAGGCAAAAATGTGCCTCACCTTCTACAATGATTCTTCTGCTATATGCAATATTATTAAAAAACACTGGAAAATAATACGATCCGATGCTAAATGTAAAGAGACATTGGGTGAAATGCCACAATTTACCTTTAAAAATCAGAAATGTCTAAAGAGACTGCTCTGTTATAAATACAACAGAGTTGTTAATAATGGGACTGAACATTTAGGGAACGCTATTTCAGGGACCTTTCCTTGTCATAAATGTACCATGATGTCCTTCAAGGATGCATCTGCAGTCCTTACAAATGGGTTGTCCTGTCGTCAGGCAGCCCTTCGGTCGGCCGGATTCCAAAGTCTGGGTCTGGCCTCGGCTGGTGTCGCACTTCACCCGACGTCATAAGGCATATGCTGACTGCAATACAATGAATGTTGTGTATTTAGCTTCTTGTGAGCTCTGCAGAATGTTCTATTACAGTATCCAGAGAAATGATGGTAAAAATGCCCTTGCAAAACATGTTACCCACATGGGAAATGATCATTATTTTAAATTTTCAGTATTAGAGATTTGTCAGCTTAATGTTAGAGGGAGGTGATATAACAACTAGGACTGAATGTCAGGAGGTAAAATCGATGTTAATTTTACAAGCTACAGGGACTAAGGGGTTAAATGAGTTCATTCCCCTTAAACCCATTTTAAAGTCACGTGATCTGCAGCACTAATTGCCTGTATTTAAATTGTAACTGCTATTACTGTGTAGATCTGAAGAAGTACTCTGTTGTATATGAAAACGCTAATCTTTTATTTTATGTATTGAATCAGTGCGTTTTATTGGATTTATTAAATTTTCTTGCACTACTGCAGTTTGGTTTACTTTGATACAAAATATTTTTTTCTGCAACTGGACTTTGCTCCTTTACCTTATTTTACTTTATCTACTTATGAGGATTATGATGCAGAGGATTCCATTCCCTCTGCTTCCCCTCCAGAAGATCTTTCTTTTGGTGAAACCTTGCAACACTGGCCTTTAGCTATCCCTCTTGTTCTGGACATTGCAGATTATGTTTTCTTGGAATCTAGCCTTACCCCAGACACTTTACCTCCAGCTCTCAGAAAACCTGACCGGTATTAGAGAGTACCTGACTCTCTCAGGTTCCTTTTCAAGAATCCTTCTGTGGATCCAGAGACCATTTCCCAAGGACCAAAAGGCATTAAGGCACTGCTGCCAAAAATCCTACCCCTTCTGATAGAGATTCTAGAGCCTTAGACAGATGGGGTAAGAAGGTATACACTTCTGCTACTTTGGCCATTAGGGCTTTAAATTGCCAGTTTCATATGTTAAAGTATCAGCAGCATATTATAGGACTATTTAGACAGAAAATTATGTTGATCCCCGTCTGTGCTGAACACAAAGAATTGCAAGATTCAATCCATTCTGCAGAACAAGTTGGTAAACATACTTTGCAATGTGGTTTTGACGCTTTAGAAGCATCTTGCAGGGCTGCTGCCACTGGGTCTGTACTTAGAAGGCATGCTTGGCTTAAGGAACAAAACTTGCCAGATCATGTTAAAGCTAATTACTGGATGCTCCCTTAAACCAAGACCGCCTTTTTGGCAACAAAGCAGAAGTCGTCCTCAAAAGGATGGAGGAAAAAGCTAAATCTGTGCAAACTGTTAAAGATTTCCTACAAGTACAGCCTCCCAGATTCAGTAGGCATTGGCCTTCAAAGAACTGGTCTTTTCCCGTCCGTTCCTGGCCTTCTCAGTCCAGACCCAGGAACAGCAGACCACCTGGGCTACAATCTCAGGCTACGCACAGATCTAGGCAGTGGGGGGCTCCCACTTCCAAAGCAGGGAGTAGTAAGCCGCCCCCCTACGGAAAAGTGGCACAATGACTTAACCTTTCCAAGCCCTGCTTAACTACCTGCTCCCTTGGGAGGAAAGCTCACCCTGCATGCAAAAAACTGGGAACTCATTACCCAGGACAAGTGGGTTTTGAACATAGTTTCCCAAGGATACAGATTCCACTTCCACACACTACCAACCCCAAATGGTTGGCCAGACCTACCCTCAAATCAGTGGGAGGAAGCCCAACAGCAGGTTCTCTGTCTTCTCAGTATCAGGGCTATTCAACCTGTCCCAGCAGAACAAACAGGACAAGGTTTTTATTCAAGACTTTTTTTCTGGTGCCCAGAAAAGACAACTCCTGGCGTCCTATACTGGACCTTTCTATTCTCAACACCTTTCTGGTAGTTCCAAAATTCAAAATGCTAACTCTTCAACAGCTTCTTCCTATGCTAGTCAAGGATGCCTGGCTGGCAACCCTAGACTTAAAGGAAGCTTACCTGCACATCCCAATAAGAGGATTGTGCAGACAATACCTACGTTTCAGGGCGGGCTCCATGCACTTTCAGTTCTCTGCATTTCCCTTTGGCTTATCTACTGCACCCAGGTTGTTCACAAAATGTCCATCTCCAGCCATTGCCTTTTGCCGGCATAGAAATATTTAAATTTACCCATACTTGGACAATTGTCTGATTCAGGCAGAAAGCCAGTACTTGCTGTTACAACACCTGGCATTCGTTAAGAAACTTCCAACCTTACTGGGGTACACCATCAGCAAAAAGAAATCTCACCTAGTACCCTGCCAACAGATTGTATTCTTGGGAGCAAGCTTGAACACAACTTCCCAGATGGCATTTTTCACTCCGGAGAAACAAGTTTATTTGACAACCTGCTTCAAACACTTGGCCACAAAACCCCAGCTATCTGCAAGGAAAATACTGCAAGCTCTGGGGTTCATGGCCTCTTTGATTCTACTAATTCCATATGCAAGACTGCATATGAGGAAACTCCAATGGTATCTAAAAAGCCTATGGTGTCAACCTTCTCAGGACCTGGAAACAATGATTTCTATCATTCCTTGTATCAAGACAAGAGTTCCTTTGGTGGGCAGAGGCCTGCTACCACAACATGGGACTCTTTCACTCTACCCCCCTGCCGCCCAAACCCTAACAGACGCATCAGACTATGCATGGGGGCCTCGCATGGTAGGGCAGTGCATTCAGGGCAAATGAAACCAGAGACAGATTCACTTGTATATCAATCAGAAAGAAATGTTAGCTGTACAGAATGCTCAGACAGCCTTCAAAGACTGTATTCTTCCAGGACAACTATTGGTAAAGACAGACAACACCACAGTTATGTGGTACATAAACAAGCAGGGGGGAACCCACTCGTACCCTCTCTGCTGACTAGCCATGGCTCTGTGGAAGACCGCCTTGAGCTTCCAAGTACACCCACAAGCACAATTTCTGCCAGGCAAACTAAATTCACTGGCAGACGACTTAAGCAGAAATCTCATGGACCCACATGAATGGAAACTAGAACCCAAAATATTCAACCTCTTGAGGAACAAATGGGGGGACTCCAGCGGTAGACCTGTTTGCCTCCCCTTAGAACTACCAATTGGACAAATTCTGCACAAGAACTCCCCACAGTTAAGCTTGGAAAGTGGATGCCCTGTCCTTTACCTGGGAACGCCTCTTGGTTTATGCCTTTCCCCCTCTGCCTCTTCTCTCGAAGGTTCTACTAAAGATCAAACAGGGCAAGCCAAGGACAATACTGATTGCACCAGACTGGCCAAGCCAGCACTGGTACTCCCTCTTGTGCAGTATGACACTGCTGCAACCATGACACCTGCCTCAGGACCCCTTCCCTGCTGTCCCAGCAAGCAGACCAGATTCTGCACCCTCAGTTTCAAACTCTGAACTTTGCAGCCTGGCTAAATGTCCTTCAAGGATGCATCTGCAGTCCTAACAAATGGGTTGTCCTGGCCTCAGGCAGCCCTTCGGTCGGCCAGATTCCAAAGTCTGGGTCTGGCCTCGGCTGATGTCGCACTTCACCCGACGTCATAGCTGCAGTTCAGAGGGTATAAAGGCATCAGCCGACGCCATTTTCCTCTGTCTTTCTTGCCGCGTGGCGCCCGAAGCAGAAGCTGTTCGCAAGTGCCGGTCGGTCAGAACCAGAGATTGCTACTACCGAAGACTTCTAAAAAGCTAAGTACCCCGTTGGGGACTCTTTCTTGCCTCAGCCGATGTCAGAAAAAGTGAATAACTGTTTAACTTGTGGGAAACAAATACCTCATAAAGATTTCCACTCTTACTGCCTACCTTGTTTAGGCCCAGACCACGACGTAGCAGCTTGTCTAGCCTGTGCTTCCTTCAACCGACGAACACTTAGACGTCGGTCGGAGTTTGCAGAGGAGTTTTCGGCTCCGCTTTTGCTTATATCATGCCGTCGGAGACTCCGACTTCACAATTAGCTAAAAAGCGTAAGGAAAAGGACCGACACTCGCGGTCTGCGGTTTCGGCCGAAACCGCGGTTAAGCCAACCGCGAGTGTCTCGGTTTCGGCCGAGTCCGCGGTTCTTCCTTCGGCCGAAAGCATGCCTCCTTCTACCGAGGCCTCTTCCAGCATGGCTGAATCTGCTACGGAAAATCCACCTGCTCTTACAGTTTCTCAGGATTTATCAGATACTATCCCCTTAGATGTATCTACTCCTGCACATGGAGCTGCTAGGCCCCCTGCATCCATGTCAATTAAGGCTTTCGCCAGGGCTAAAGCAGCTAAATCTTCAAAGGCCGTGCCTGCTAAAGCCCCCTCTCACAGGCCTAGCTCTAGTACTCAAATGCTTAGTCTAGCAGAGGATCTCATTTCTTTGATCAGGGGAACCCAGTCTCACCCTGACAGGGCCTCTCACCCACCTCCAGAGAAGAGTCTTAGAGCAGAGCCCCCTGTGCCAGTTTCTTCAGATTATTCCTCTGATGATTCAGAAAATACAAATCCTCCAGAGGGCCCTTATTCTCCATATGAGGACTCTGATGCAGAGGATTCCATACCTTCTGCCTCTCCTCCTGAGGAATTTTCTTTTGGGGAAACCTTGCATGCTATGAGGGAACAATTTCAATGGCAGGGCCAGGATTTTTCAGACTCTAGGAAAAGGCTTAGGACCTTTTTACATTTACCACAGCATAGGCCTTTAGCTATTCCTCCAGTACTTACAGTTGTGGATGATGCATTTAATGATGCTTGTACTGCCCCTGACTCACTGCCTCCGGCCCCTGCTAAGCCCGACAGATACTACAGGGTTCCGGACACACATTATCATTTGTATAAGGCTCCTATTGCAGACCCTGAAACTATTTCACAGGGCCCCAAAGCTGTAGCAGCTGCCTCTGCCAAAATCCCCCTCCCCTCTGAAAGAGAATCTAGGGCATTGGAGAGATGGGGTAAAAAAGTTTATACTTCTGCTACTCTTTCGGCTAGGGCCTTAAACTGTCAATTCCACATGATTCAGTATCAGGAATTTCTGTTAGATCAGCTCACTAAAAAACTGTCCTCGCCTGAACCTTTAGACCGTAAGTCCCTTCAGGATTTGGTGCATAACACTCAGCAGGTCAGTAATCATTCCTTAAAATGCGGCTATGATGCACTGGAGGCTTCCTTTAGATCAGCTATGACTGGTACAGTGATCAGAAGGCATGCATGGTTAAAAGAGCAATCCTTACCAGACCATGTAAAGTTAAAGCTTCTAGATGCTCCCATGGAAAAGCACAGTTTGTTTGGTTCCCCTGCACAGCAAGTGTTGAAGAAGGTGGAAGAAAAAGCTAAATCTGTCCAGACGGTCAAGGATTTCTTACAGGTCCAGCCTCCGAGGTTTAGTAGGAACTGGCCTTCCAAGAATTGGTCCTTTCCAGACACCACCAGAGCACAGAGAAGCAGAAATAGATGCCCTAGAGGCAGAGGTCAATCCAGAGGTGCCTACAGGGGACGTCAGTGGCAACCTAACAGCCAGCAAACTACTGCCACAGATCCAGCCACTACCACTTCCACAGGACAATCACAGTGACTTGGCTCTGAAACCGCCTACCAGGGAACAACTGGCAGCACCCTTAGGCGGAAAGCTAGCCTTATTTTCAGTAAATTGGCATTACATTACAGGAGACAAATGGATTTTACAGACAATAGACAAAGGCTACAGGTTTCACTTCCATACTCTTCCAAGGAAGAGAGGAATGCCAAACCTACCTCCAAACCAAAGGACAAACGCTCTACAGCAAATAGACCACTTACTAAGGATGAGAGCTATAGAAAAGGTACCGGCTATGGAACAAGGACAAGGATTTTATTCAAGGCTTTTCCTAGTACCAAGAAAGGAGAACCAATGGAGACCTATCCTCGACCTGTCCGCTCTAAACACATATCTCATTGTTCCAAAATTCAAAATGCTGACCCTACAGCAACTTCTTCCCATGCTGGGCAAGGAGTCTTGGCTGGTGACTCTGGATCTCAAGGAGGCATACCTGCACGTCCCCATACGACCAAATTGCAGAAGATACCTCAGATTTCTTGCAGGATCAGAGCATTATCAATTCTCAGCATTGCCTTTTGGCTTATCTACTGCGCCCAGAGTATTCACGAAATGCCTGGCATCAGTAATTGCTCATTGCAGGCTTCAGGGAATTCAAATTTATCCATACCTGGACGACTGCCTGTTACAAGCGGACAGCAAAGACAAATTAACAAAAGATTTGAAAAAGGTTATTCACCTGCTGCAAGCCCTGGGATACACAGTCAACACAAAAAAAGTCAAGGCTGATACCATCCCAAAGGATAACCTTCCTGGGTGCAGAACTGGACACATCAAACCAGATGGCATTCCTCACATCAGAAAAACAGAAGCAGCTACCACTCTATTTCATGGCATTAACAACGCAGAACCAGCTTACAGCAAGGAAAATCCTGCAAGCCCTGGGTTACATGGCATCCTGCATAATATTAATTCCACATGCCAGACTACATATGAGGAAGTTGCAATGGTACCTGAGGAATTTATGGTCTCAGCACAAGCACAGCCTAGAAACCCAAATTCCAATAATTCCATGCCTGAAGCAAGAATTCCAGTGCTGGGCCCAGGCCTGTGAATTGAACAAAGGACTGCCCTTCCACAGGCCTCATCCAAGCCAGACTATCACCACGGACGCCTCAGACCTCGGTTGGGGGGCACACATGGTGGACAAGTCCATACAAGGCTTATGGACTCGAGACCAGATGAACCTACACATAAATCAAAAAGAGATGCTGGCAGTAAAACAGGCAATTCAGACATTCAGACCATTTCTTCAACAGGGTCATTTGCTGATAAGGACGGACAACACCACAGTTATGTGGTATATCAACAAACAGGGAGGCACACATTCATATCCTCTATGCCGGATGGCAATGGACCTCTGGAATGTGGCCCTGAGCCTTAACATTCAGCTCCAAGCCATATTTGTGCCAGGAAAAGAAAATATACTAGCAGACATCTTAAGCAGAACCACCACGGATGCCCACGAATGGATGCTGCATCCAGACATCTTCAAAACCATCACAAGGAAATGGGGATTGCCAGAAATAGACCTGTTCGCATCCCCACACAACCACCAATTGAAAAAAATTCTGCACAAGGACATACCACCCACTTGCTTGGAGGGTGGACTCCCTATCCTTCAGTTGGGAAAACCTGACAGCATATGCATTCCCACCTCTTCCTTTGATGCACAAAGTGCTACTGAAGATCAAAGAAGATCACCCGAGGCTCATCTTGATAGCTCCAGATTGGCCGAGGCAACATTGGTACCTGCTACTGAGGAGTATGTCCCGGGAATACGCATGGCCTCTACCCCTACTACCTCTACTGCTAACACAGAACAACTTCAAAATCCTGCATCCAAACTTGAAAACACTGCAGCTAGCTGCTTGGAACATTACATAAGGAAAAATAACCCAGATTTATCTCAAAGGGTTAAAGACATTATCTTGGAGGCTCGCAGACCCTCAACAAGGAAAACTTATTCAGCAAAATGGAAAAGATATCTCATTTGGAGTGCAACAAAAGGAGTAGATGCATAATTGGCAAACATAGCTAACATCCTGGAATACTTAGCAGAGCTTTTCCACAATGGTCTGTCTTACTCCTCCATTAAGATTCATGCATCAGCAATTTCAGCAGAATACAACATGGATCCTCCAGTCTTTTCTCAACCTCTACTCAGGCAGTTTCTCAGAGGAATTAAAAATGTAAAGCCACCAAGGAAACCACCATTGCCTACATGGGACTTGAACTTTGTGTTAGAAAAGTTGACACTCCCCCCTTTTGAACCAGCAGCAACAGCAGAATTACAGTACTTATCTTGGAAAACTGCATTCCTGCTTGCAATCACTTCAGCTGGAAGGGTTTCTGAATTACAGGCATTAATGGCAGTACAGCCCTTCCTTATCTTCCATCAGGATAGAGTGTCCATGAGAACTAATCCTACCTTTATGCCAAAGGTGGTCTCCAGGGTATCATTAAACCAAGCAATACACCTACCAACATTCTTCCCCAACCGGCAGAACAGGGGGGAAAGATTGCTGCATACCTTGGATGTACACAGACAATTGTGCTACTACCTGGACAGAACCAAGAACAATAGAAAAACTGACCAGCTTCTGGTAGCATATGCAACAGGAATGGAAGGAAAAGCAATTTCAAAACAAACAATCTCAAAATGGATAGGAAATTGCATTAGATTTTGTTACTCTTTTCATGGAAAGGCAACTCTAGAAAACATCAGACCTCACTCCACAAGGGCTACAGCCACTACTACAGCTTTCTTACGAGGAGTGGCTACCAAAGACATTTTAGAGGCTGCTACTTGGAGCTCCGTGCATACATTTGCCAAGCATTATAATCTACCTTTATACTCCAGATCCCGAGCAGGTTTTGCCACTGCTGTTTTGCAAGGGATCTTAACTACATCATAAACTCTTAGTGCCTCCTCCCCCAGTTTGGCTATGGTATTCTACCCATTTGTTAGGACTGCAGATGCATCCTTGAAGGACATAGTACAGTTTTGTACCTACCATAAATGTAGATGTCCGAGAGTTATGCATCTGCAGTCAGGATTACCCACCCTCCTTCCCCTCTGTGGTACTCCTAGGGTATTTGCCCATCTTGTAGCTAGCTGGGGGAATCTATTATGGTGTATTTGTTTGTATATATGTATATACATGTTTATTTCTATTTGCTCTCTGTTGTTTGGAAACATTTGCATTTATCCAAATTTAGCCTTCCTAGAGGGCACCTGGCATCTGGGGCAAGAAACACTGAGGAAAATGGCGTCGGCTGATGCCTTTATACCTGCTGAACTGCAGCTATGACGTCGGGTGAAGTGCGACATCAGCCGAGGCCAGACCCAGACTTTGGAATCTGGCCGACCGAAGGGCTGCCTGAGGCCAGGACAACCCATTTGTTAGGACTGCAGATGCATTCCTCTCGGACATCTACATTTATGGTAGGTACAAAACTGTACTTTCCTTGAGCTCTCTTTAGCATCCCTCAGGAAGCAGGTGCTGAATGTCATTCTGGAGGCAAGGAAGCCTAGTACTAGGAAATCCTTTGCTGAAAACTGGAAAAGATACTGTTCCTGGAGCCAGGCTCAGGGGATGGGCACAACGGTGCCCAGCTTACCTCATATTTTACAGTACTTAACAGAAATGCTCCACAAGGGCCTATCCTTCTTGTCAATTAAAATTCAGACAACTTAGATTCTATTTGGGCAGGACTCTATTTGGGCAGGACTAAGCCTCTCAGAAAATCTGAACAGCTGCTAGTTGGCTTTGCTGCAGGGGCAGAGTAGAAGGCCATTTCAAAGCAAACCATTTCCAAATGGATAGCACATTACATTAATTTCTGCTACAAGCACCATGGAAAACTTACCCCACAGGGGATTAGATCACATTCCACCAGGGCTGCACCTACCTCTGTGGCTTTTCTCAGAGGAGTCCCTACCAGGGACATCCTAGAAGCTGCTATCTGGAGCTATGCAAGTACAATCGCCAAGCATTACCACATGCCTTTCTTTTCTAAATCCAGAGCTGGATTTGCCACTGCAGTCTTGTAAGGCTTAATAGCTGGCCGTAATACTCTTTAACTTCCTCCTCCCTTCCTTAGCTTTGGGAATCAACCCAAATGTGATGACTGCAACAGTGAAACACGAAGAATGTAGTACAGTTGTGTACTCTTACCATAAATGTAGATGTTTGAGTGCATTCACTGTTGCTGTCCTGGTTATCCTCCCTCTCGCTCCCTGACTTCTCTTGGCTCTGCCTTTCCTTCTTGTTGGTGTATTAATTTTTCTTGTGTATTTGCTTTTTGATGGGGGTGTACCATACCATATAATTGCTTCCTATTGTGGGGGCACCTGACATCTGGGGCAAGAAAAACTGATGTAATGGTGTCAGCTACATGTTTTATACCCCTGATGACCTGACGTCATGGAAGAAGTGACAGCATCCGATGCAGAAATCCGAAGACTCTGTTATTCAGACCGGCTGTGGGCTACCTGCAGACAGATAACCCAAATGTGATGACTGCAACAGTGAATAGACTCGAACATCTACGTTTATGGTAAGTGTACACAACTGTACCTTTTACGTTGAGGCATTTTGTGTTAGAAAAGCTAACACTTGCTCTGTTTGAACCCACTAATCTGGATGACTTGAGGTTTTTGACATGGGAGAAAATTGTGCTGATGTCCTTCATGGATGCATCTGCAGTCATAACAACTGGGTTGTCCTGTCGTCAGGCAGCCCTTCAGTCGGCCGGATTCCAAAGTCCGGGTCCGGCTTCGGCTGATGTCGCACTTCACCCGACGTCATCTCTGTTGGTCTTCGGGTATAAAAGCATCAGCCGACGCCATTTTCTTCAGTCTTTCATGCCGCGTGGCGCCCGAAGCAGAAGCTGTTCGCAAGTGCCGGTCGGTCGGATCCAGAGATTACTTCTACCGAATACTACTTCGAAGACTTCTAAAGCTAAGTACCCCGTTGGGGACTCTTTCTTGCCTCAGCCGATGTCAGAAAAAGTTAATAGTTGTTTAACCTGTGGGAAACAAATACCTCATAAAGATTTCCACTCTTACTGCCTGCCTTGCTTAGGCCCAGCCCACGACGTAGCAGCCTGTTCGTCCTGTGCTTCTTTCAACCGACGAACGCTTAGACGGCGGTCGGAGTTTGCAGAACAGTTTTTCGGTTCTGATTTTGCGTACATTATGCCGTCGGATCCTCCGACTACGCATTCCGCCAAAAAACGCAAAGAAAAAGACCGACACTCGCGGTCTGCGGTTTCGGCCGAAACCATGGTTAAGCAAACCGCGAGTGTCTCGGTTTCGGCCGAAACCGAGAAAACTGATCAAAATCCAGCAGAATCTATCTCTACAACTGAGTTCCCTGCTAACACTCTTGAATCGGCCTCAGAAATTTTACCCACTACGGTGCTTACCACTGACTTATCAGACACCATTCCCTTGGATGTCTCTACCCCAGCACGTGGTGCTGCTAGGCCTCCAGCAGCCATGTCCATTAAGGCCTTCGCCAGAGCTAAAGCAGCCAAGACTACTAGAACAGTGCCTGTTAAACCCCCCTCAACCAGGCCCTCTTCCAGTTCTCAAATGCTTACTTTGGCAGAAGATTTAATTTCATTAATTAGAGGATCTCAATCTCACCCAGACAGGGCCTCTCAGCCCCAGAGAAGAGACCTAGGGCAGAGCCCCATGAGCCAGTGTCCTCTGATGATTCTGCTGATGAATCAGACATAACTGACCAGCCAGAGGCTCCTTTCTCCAATTTTGAAGATTCTGATGCTGAAGAATCCATTCCAGCTGCTTCCCCACCAGAAGAATTCTCCTTTGGGGAAACCTTGCATGCCATGAGAACAGTTCCAATGGCAGCAACAGGATTTTTCAGACTCCAGGAAAAGACTTAGGACCTTTTGCACCTTCCACAGCACAGGCCCTTAGCTATACCTCCTGTTCTCTCTGTGGTGGATGATGCTTTCAATGATGTCTGCTCCGCTCCAGATTCTTTACCCCCAGCCCCTGCCAAACCAGACAGATTTTACAGGGTGCCAGATACTCATCACCACCTTTACAAGGCCCCTCTTGCAGACCCCAAAACTATTTCCCAGGGTCCCAAGGCAGTAGCCGCGACCATAGCTAAAAACCCTGTTCCTTCTGAAAGGGAAGCAAGGTCATTAGACAGATGGGGTAAAAAGGTTTACACTTCAGCCACTCTCTCAGCTAGAGCTTTAAACTGTCAGTTTCACATGATACAATACCAAGAGTTTATGCTTGATCAGTTAACTAAAAAACTAACCACTGATGAATCTCTTGATAAGAAATATGTATTAGAAATGGTAAATAACATACAGTAAGTTAGTAACCATTCTTTAAAATGTGGCTATGATGCACTGGAGGCTTCATTTAGATCAGCCATGACTGGCACTGTAATTAGAAGGCATGCATGGCTAAAGGAGCAAGCTTTACCGGATCATGTTAAATCTAAACTGCTAGATGCTCCTATGGATAGAACAAGTTTGTTTGGTACACCTGCCCAGCAGGTTATGAAAAAAATGGAAGAAAAGGCAAAATCAGTCCAGACAGTTAAAGATTTCTTGCAGGTTCAACCCCCAAGGTTTAGCAGGAACTGGCCTGCCAAAAATTGGTCCTTTCCTGACTCCACAAGACCTCAAAGGGGCAGGAATAGACGTTCCAGAGGCAGAAACCAATCCAGAGGAGGTGCCTACAGAGGACGACAGTGGCAAGGTAACAACAGAGGCACAGACTCCACACCTTCCACTACATCAACACAACCACAGTGACTTAATCCTAAACCCGCCTACCAGGGAACAAATAGCAGCTCCTCTAGGCGGAAAGCTAAGCTTATTTTCAAAAAACTGGCACCACATAACAAAGGACAAGTGGATTTTACGAACCATAGACCAAGGTTATCGGTTCCACTTCCACACTTTACCAGACAAAAGAGGAATGCCAAATCTACCTCCAAATCAAAAGACAGAGGCTCTACAACAGATAATGGAGTTAGCAAACATGAGAGCTGTGGAGAAAGTGCCAACAGCAGAGCAAGGAAAGGGGTTCTACTCCAGACTATTCCTAGTTCCAAGAAAGGAAAAAAGTTGGTAGACCAATTCTAGACCTGTCCACCCTGAATACTTACATCATTGTCCCAAAATTCAAAATGCTGACCCTACAGCAACTTCTTCCCATGCTGGGCAAGGAGTGTTGGCTGGTAACTCTAGATCTCAAGGAGGCATACCTGCACGTCCCCATTCGACCAATCTGCAGAAGATACCTCAGATTTCTTGCAGGATCAGAGCACTATCAATTCTCAGCATTGCCCTTTGGCTTATCTACTGCGCCCAGAGTATTCACAAAATGCCTGGCATCAGTAATCGCCCATTGCAGACTACAGGGAATTCAAATTTATCCATACCTGGACGACTGCCTGATACAAGGAGACAAAAAAAAGCAAGCTGACAACAGATTTACAAAGGGTCATTTACTTGCTTCAAGCACTGGGATACACAGTCAATTTACAAAAGTCAAGACTGATACCATCCCAGACAAGGACTTTCCTGGGAGCGGAATTGGACACAGTAAGACAAATGGCATTCCTAACTACAGAAAAACAAAAAGAACTCCCTCTTTACTTCTTGGCACTAACAAAACTGAACAAGTTAACAGCAAGAAAGGTACTGCAGGCCTTGGGTTTCATGGCATCATGCATAATCTTGGTTCCATTTGCCAGACTACATATGAGAAAACTACAGTGGTACCTAAAGAATTTATGGTCCCAACACAGACACAGCCTAGAAACGGAAATCCCACTAATACCATGCTTAAAACAGGAGCTCCTATGGTGGGCTCAGGCATGCCAGTCAAACCCAGGCCTGCCCTTTCGCAAGGGTCAAGCAAGCCAGACCATCACAACAGATGCTTCAGACCTAGGATGGGGGGGCGCATATGCTGGACAAATGCGTACAAGGATTGTGGACACAGGACCAACTTCACCTGCACATCAACCTAAAAGAAATGCTGGCAGTAAAACTGGCAATCCAAAAGTTCAGACCATTTCTCAAGGAGGACCACTTGATGATAAGGACAGACAACACCACAGTCATGTGGTACATCAACAAACAGGGAGGCACTCATTCTTACCCCCTATGCAGAATGACTTTGGAGCTGTGGACCCTGGCACTCAGCTACAACATCCAGTTACAGGCAATATTTGTGCCAGGAAAAGAAAACTCTCTAGCAGATATGTTAAGCAGGACCACATCGGATGCTCACGAATGGCAGCTGCACCCGGATATCTTCAAGACCATCTCGAAGAAATGGGGAATGCCTCAGATAGATCTATTCGCATCACCTCTCAATCACCAG